>NW_026726402.1:0-41944 GCF_029784015.1 Lycium ferocissimum | reverse complement strand
ACCTTAACCATATTTTACACCTTAACCACTTCATTCCCATCATTTCATAAATTCATACTAAACCAACATAAACTTCCACATTCCATTTTCATACAAACTTACATCATTTTTCCTACACTTACCATACAAGGATCATAACTACACAACTAACACATTAAACAACACGATTCGTCACCATGACAAATCCTCTATAGTTCACGGCCAACACCCTTTTCCAAGTCAACCAAGTTCATTCTACTCTCATTTTCAATTCATATCCTACATTAATCACAACTAGAATACAACATAAAATCCAACACATCTTATCTATATAGCCATGCACACTCACGGCTACAACACACTTGCACACACACACGGCTAACACACACACACACCATCACAATTCCATGATTTCCATTCAATTCCACACACTACAACATGCATATATCTTCCATAACATAAAGGAGAACATGAAATTCTTACCTTTCCAACTCTCTTCTTCTTGCCAAGACAAACACTCCCTTGACTTGAAAATTATACTAACTTGTAAAGCTCGTGAGCTTAGTAATAATCCCACAAGAATTTGAATTGAATCAAAGGATTGAACTCCAAAATTTTTCCTTTTCTTTTCTCCTCTTCTTTCTCTTGGCCGAATTGCTTCTTTCCTTTTTTCTTGATTTTTCTTTGGTTTTTTCTTGAAATTTCTAGAGAGCTTATCCGCTTTATATAATTAATCACATGCACAAATAATTAATTTCCATGGACACAAGCCTTGTTGGCCGGTTGGGCCTCCCGCTGGGCCTTTGTTTTCTTATTTTTTTGGCCCAATTCATTATAATTCTTATTTTGAAATTCCCGAAATAAATTTCCAAAATTCCAATTTTGCCCTTAGGCCTTCTCCATTGATTCCGCATTCAAACTTCCATAACTAACATACACATACTAAGAAAAATCCAAACTTGACCTCATTCCTTGCAAGTCAAGGTTACTTCCAAATTTTCGGATACGCAAAAATGCCGGATGTAACATATAGTCATCATAACGGACTCATCATAATATAATCATCATAATGCATGGATGGAAACTCAAGGACAACTATACTTTATCGGGGGTGATGTAAGGTCGTGAACCCCGATTCCATTATGGAGCATTTATAAAAAGTTCACGCCTCGCCTTGGAGGAATTATCATAAGGTGAGTGTATATAATGATCAACATCAATAGATTATACATAGCGTCATTAACTTTATAGGAACATCATATCATGGGCTCTAGAATCTTTAGACTTAAGCTTATCATCATCATTATCGTGCTCATAATGTATCTCTTAACTCATATGGCTATCCATGAGCATAGACTCTTAAATTTTCCGGAATATAGGAAATTCATGAAGAAGGAGGAAAATCATGCCACAAGATTCATGCCTTAGAAAGAAAGGAGTATCCTCACATACCTTTGTCATTTAACTATTCTATTGCTTGCTCGTTCTCCTTAAATGCTCATGTCTTTACCTTCAAGAGAATTCGCATTAATATTAGCTTAAGTGATTATAAGAACGCGCTTACTAAAGCTAGAGAAACTGGGCAGCATTTCCTTTGTTTATATGACTTCCTCCATATTCCATATCAACTCCCAAACATTCATAACAACAATCACAATATCATAAACAACAATCATCAGTCATTTGCATTATCCACATCTCACAATTTCACTTTAAATTCTCCATAATCATGGTCATAGTTCACTATTATGTTCTTTCACATACAATGCTTATTCCATGTTCTAAATGTCATTCATAACCTACTTACAGTCATAACATATCCATATTCATGATTCATTCCAAACTACTACTCAACAATGGCACTATTCCCACATTTATGACCCATTTTCTACATTCTTCTACAATCCAAGTGTTTCAACTTTTCAATACCTCAAACATCATGAAAATACCATAAAACTTACCTTAGATATTGTAGGAACAAGCCTTGGGTGTCAATACTCTTCTTGCACCAAAACCCTAATTCACTTCCAATGGGATTTCTTGCCTTAGATGACTTTAATGTGTTTCACACTCTTGATTTGTGTTGGTTTGATGAAGTTGATCACCAATTTCCCTTATGTTCTTGTAGATGAAGTATATGGAACCTTCTAGAGGTCTTGAGAGAGATGAAGAAATGTGGGAAATGAAATTAATGAGGTGGGAACATGTATTTATGTTTGCAACTTAATAAGTCCGTCGGGGCTTCCACGGACACTTATACGGTCCGTGAAACATTGTACGGCCCGTATAAGTTGTCATGGTTCACCACTAAGCAGTCATCACCTCTGCTGGATGTTATACGGACCCTTATACAGACCGTATAATGTTATACGGACCGTATAAGTCGGTCGTATAACTCTTTCTCCCTGAAGTGATGTCCTTCGTTCGTTTGATCTCCAATCCGTATGGAACCTTCTTGACACTTGTTTAGCACTTCATTAACAATCTAAGGGATGTTATAACTCTTCTCCAAAACATCACTAAGTCATCATTACGTCGATACTCGTAAATTTTGCCCGGCAAACAACATGTACTTTACTTTCCTTAACACCTTTCGTCTTCTACTTCAGATGTTTTTGAAATCTCATTTAGAATCATAAAATGTTATTTCTTACTTATCAAAATATCATATACATCGTACCCTTCGTTAGTCTACTCAGATCGTACGCTAACGAAAAAATTTCTCGAGGTGTAACATTCTTGCCCCCTTTTGGAACATTCGTCCTCGAATGTTAAGTCATCGGGGATTCTATAAAAATTTCGCCAGAGTTTTCCCTATAATATGGCACTACCATCCTGTCACAACAACCCATAATAACATTGCCTCATAGGGCCACAAAGACAATAGCAATATAAATTGGCCACACACGACCCATGTGTACAAAAAGAAAACATACATACCTCATAATCTCGATGTCTCATCATGGATCTCTTCCGGGGATTGAAATAAATGCGGGTATGTGGATTTCATCTTCTCTTCTGCCTCCCAAGTCATCTCTTCTCGATTGTTATTTCGCCATAAAACTTTGACTGAGGCCACTTCCTTGTTTCGAAGTCTTCGTACTTGCCTATCTAATATGGCAATGGGCACTACTTCATAAACTAACTTTTCCGTCACTTGGACATCATCTACTGGAACAATCCTTGTAGGATCTCCAACACACTTGCGGAGCATTGAAAAATGGAAAACTGGATGGACTAATTCAAGTTCTGAAGGCAAGTCCAATTCATAAGCTACTTGACCCACCTTGTGGATGATCTTATAGGGTCCATGTATCGAGGACTTAACTTTCCTTTCTTACCAAATCTCATCACCCCTTTCATTGGCGACACCTTCAAAAATACCCAATCATCAACTTGAAATTCCAAGTCTCGCCGGCGGTTGTCCACATATGATTTTTGGCGACTTTGGGCTGTTAACAATTGATCTCGGATCACCTTGACCTTTTCTACTGCTTGTTGAATCAACCAGGGCCTATTAGCTGTACTTCTCCTATTTTAAACCATCCAATTGGAGATCTGCACTTCCTTCCATATAAAGCTTCATACGGAGCCATTTGGATACAGGAATGGTAGTTGTTATTATATGCAAACTCAATTAGAGGTAAATGGTCATCCCAACTACCACCAAAATCTAAAAAACATGCTCTTAGCATATCCTCCAAGGTCTGAATAGTACATTCAGCTTGTCCATCAGTTTGCGGATGAAATGCCGTGCTGAGCTTTACATTAGTACCTAAACCTTCTTGGAAGGATTTCCAAAACTTGGCTGTAAATTGTGCTCCTCTATCTGTGATAATGGATATTGGAATACCATGGAGCCTCACAATCTCCTTAAGATACAGCCTTGCATAGTCCTCTGCTGAGATGTGATTTTGACTGGAAGAAAATGAGCTGCTTTCATGAGCCTGTCCACGATCACCCATATAGGATCATACTTGCCTCGGGAACGGGGTAATCCCACAATAAAATTCATATTGATCACTTCCCATTTTCAAGTAGGAATTTTCATTGCTTGCAATAATCCCCCTGGCTTTTGATGTTCGATCTTTACTTGCTGGCAATTTGGGCATTGGGCAACAAATTCTGCTATATCTCTCTTCATGACATCCCACCAATAGATCAACTTAAGGTCATGATATATTTTTGTCATTCCTGGATGAATAGAATACCGAGAACCATGAGCTTATTCTAGAATTCGACGATGCAATTCTTCAACATTCGAGACACATAGCCTGCCTCGGTATCTAAGAATTCCATCCATTGAAATTTCAAATGGAGACTTTTCTTTTTCATGAGATGCGTCTCTATAATGGCTCAACTGAGGATCTTCATATTGTCGCTCTTTTACTTCCATGTTCAAGGACGAAACTGTGGGATTATTAACACTAACTCCTGCACCACCTGAATCAATTAGACGTACTCCAAGATTAGCTAGTTGATGGAGCTCATGAATCAACTCTTTCTTCTCCGAAGGAATTTCACATAGGCTGCCCATTGATCGGCGGCTAAGCGCATCAGCTACTACATTTACCTTTCCGGGGTGGTATAAAATATTCACATCATAATCTTTCAATAATTCTAACCACCGCCTCTGCCGTAAATTCAACTCCTTCTGTTTGAAAATGTATTGAAGGCTCTTGTGATCTGTATAGATATCAACATGCACACCATACAAGTAATGTCTCCATATCTTTAATGCATGAATAACTGCAGCTAATTCAAGATCATGAGTTGGGTAGTTCTTTTCATGTTTCCGCAACTGCCTCGAAGCATAAGTAATAATTCTACCATACTACATTAACACACATCCTAACCCAACACCGGAAGCATCACAGTATACAACACAACCATCCGGCCCTTCTGGGAGTGTTAAGACCGGGGCTGAAGTTAATCTGTCCTTCAACTCTTGGAAGCTGCGCTCACAAGCATCATTCCATTAAAATTTAGCCGACTTCTGGGTTAGCTTCGTCAATGGGGCTGAAATAGATGAAAAGCCCTCTACAAACCTTCTATAATAACCTGCCAATCCCACAAAGCTACGAACTTCTATAGGCGTCGTAAGCCTTGGCCAAGTCTTCACAGCTTCAATTTTCTGAGTATCAACTCTAATGCCATCATCTAAAATAACATGACCCAAGAATGTCACAGAATTCAACCAAAACTCGCACTTTGAAAATTTTACATACAATTCTCGAGTTCGAAGAATTCCAAAAATAATGCGTAAATGGTCTGCATGTTCTGATTCTATGCGAGAGTATGCCAGAATATCGTCAATGAATACTATTATGAATAAATCTAAGAGAGGCCTGGATACATTATTCATTAGGTTCATGAACACAGCCGGAGCATTAATTAACCCAAATGACATCACCCGAAATTCATAATAGCCATATCTCGTTCTGAAAACCGTTTTGGGAATATCTTCTTCTTTAACTCTCACTTGATGATAACCCGACCTCAAGTCTATTTTGGAGGACCACTTGGCGCCTTGTAATTGGTCAAACAAATCGTCAATCCTTGGAAGAGGATATTTGTTCTTTATTGTCACCTTATTCAACTGCCTATAATCGATGCACATTCGTAAGAAGCCATATTTCTTTCTTACAAATAGGACAGGTGCTCCCCACGGTGATGAACTGGATTTAATAAACCCCTTCTCAAGCAAATCTTTCAACTGTGCCTTTAACTCTTTTAATTCTGCCGGAGCCATTCGTCAGGGAGGAATAGAAATAGGCTTGGTATCCGGCAACACATCAATAGTGAAATTAATTTCTCTTTCTGGAGGAAGGCCTGGAAGTTCATCTGGAAATACATCCGGAAATTCATTCACTACCGGAATGGATTGGAAAGTTGGCGACTTCGCTTCGGTATCATGAACACGGACTAAGTGATAAATATAGCCCTTAGCTATCATCTTTCTTTCCTTAAGGTAGGAAATAAACCTACCTCTTGGAGATGTTGTATTACCTTTCTATTCAAGCACGGGCTCTCCCGAAAATTGAAATCGAACTACTTTCATTCGGCAATCAACATTAGCATAGCATGAGGCCAACCAATTCATATCCATAATCACATAGAAATCTAATATTTCCAACTCAACTAAATCAGCTTTAGTTTGGCGATCGCATATCACAATTATACAATCTTTGTACATTTGTTTAGCTATCACGGGATCACCAACCGGATTCGATACCTCAAAAGGTTTAATTGGCTCGGGTTTCACCCCAATACGACCAGCGACATATGGAGTAATATAAGATAGAGTAGAACCCGGATCTATCAATGCATACACATCATGGGAAAATACGGATAATCTACCTGTAACCACACCTGGGGAGTACTCAAGATCCTGTCGTCCGGCTAAAGCTTATATGCGGGGCTGAGTGGCACCTGAAGTAGATGCTCCCCCTCGGCCTCTACCTCAGCCTGCTGAAATCTAAGAAGTCCGCCTACCGGCGCATCGAAGAAGAACCGATCCCCGATCACGGGCCGGACCCCAACTCTACCACTCATCGACGGGCAATCTCTCATCATGTACCCAACCTAACCACAGGAATAGCAAGCATCCGAACCCTGGTGATACTGTCTGGAATATAATCTACCGCACTGGCTGCATCGCGATACTGGGGGTCTCTTCTGACTATAATCTCCCCCCAAACTGAGAACCTGGGGCCCTCGAACTCTGACCCTGTCCTGAACAAAAGGAGCGATCAAATCTCCTGCCCGTAAATCGGGGAGGTGCACTAATCACCGACTGGCTACGCCCATAGATCTGGCCCTCTTACTTTGCCCTCTATCAATTTCACGATCACCTCTTTGCAGATGTTATTGTCCTTCTAGATTCTGGGCATGAGCTTGAATACGGGAAATATCCATCCCATCTTATAACGAAGCCGTAAAACAATCCTTAAATAAATGTGGCCCTAAGCCACTTACAAATCTATGCACCCGATCTCCCATGTCGGCCACCATAGTCGGAGCATGCCTAGCCAAAGAATTAAATTGAAGGTTATACTCTCGGGCACTCATATTTCCTTGCTTTAGATTTAGGAATCTATCCGCTCTAGCTCGGCGGACCTCGGGTGGCAAATAATGGCGGATAAAGGCATCTACAAATTCTTGCCAAATGGGAGGGGGCGCATTCTCTCTTCTCGATGCTATCCAATCATTATACCATAAGACCGCCACATCCCGGAGTCTATACAATACCAACTCCACAGATTCAGTCTTGGAGGCATGAATAATCTTTAATGTCCTCAACATTTCATCAATAAAGCCTTGCGGATCTTCATCCGGCTTTGATCCAAAAAACTCTGGAGGATTTAAACTCATGAAATTACCGGCTCTGACACTGGCTGACCGATCACTTGGGCCTGCATTCTTCCTCTGTACTTGGGCGGCAACTAACTGTGTTAAGAGATGAATAGCTTCGGTCACTTGTTGACCCGAAGTAGCCGGTGGAGGAACTGGAGGCATAGGAGGCGAGCTGAAGCCCCTTCTTGTTCTTCTCGTAATAGGTGGGGTGGAAGAAGCATTAGATTGAGCCTCATTATGTGATTCACCCTCATCTACATTCATTAGCGGCTCTCTTTCTGCCCGCCTTTTCATCATAGTCTTGCCCTTCTGGGCGGCTTTAGGTTTTTCCTTTGGCGGCATTTCTAAAATCATAGCACACTATTAGGGAGGATAAAATCTTATACATGGCTCTATCGCACGATCTTATAAGAAGAAAGATGGTCATTTTTCCTAAATGCCCTGTAGCTTCCTGTTTATTAGCGTGGCGCGCAACACACCATAAACAAGACTCTACTACACACGGCTCGTAGACACTTTCTAGGGACTCGAATCGCTACGATACCACTTTTGTCACGACCCGACTAGGGCCATGACGGGAACCCGGGGCTAACCACCGAGCACCTCTCGTTCTATTACTCATCTGCTTTCATTCATACTTCTTATGCACATAATCATGGAAAACTATTATCATTTGAAACATATTAACATTATATACATGAGCCCTTTCGGCTATCAAAATAATATATATATATATATATATATACACACACACACACACACACACACATACATTGAGAAATCGTGAGACCATACTACCCACAACTGCGCATCTACGAGCCTCTACTAGAGTACTAGGCATATAGACAGGACAGGACCCTGTCGTGCCCAAAACATGTATATACCCAAAGAATAAATCAATGATACCTCCGAAGCAATGGAGTGCTCTCAATCAGCTAATAGCTCCTATGAGTCTGGATCACCTCCCTGTCTACCTGTGGGCGTGAACACAGCGTCCAAAGAAAACGGACGTCAGTACGAACATTGTACTGAGTATGTAAGGCATCAACAAAATAATAACACATCAATGAAATAGGGAAGCATTAAATGAGGAGAAATCTGTAACTAACTGTGAATCATAAAAGAAATAATGCATGTTGGCTTACTTTCATAATCATCATCATATCATGTATGCATATATGTATAAGCTGCCCGACTATGTAGGTACGGTGTGATAATCATTAGAATTAGCCTGCGACCAGGCCTCCCGCGTCAGGGGTACCATCTCATGCCGCCCACTAGTGGTGTCTGCCCTTGCCATTTGGCCATGGCGTATACGCTACCCGTCTTAACGATGATTGCCCGGCCATATAGGCGCGGTGTAACATCATCATCATATACTCATCATAACATACTCATCATAATATAATCATCATAATGCATGGATGGAAACTCAAGGACAACTATACTTTATCGGGGTGATGTAAGGTCGTGAACCCCCGATTCCATTATGGAGCATTTATAAAAATTCTGCCTCGCCTTGGAGGAATTATCATAAGGTGAGTGTATATAATGATCAACATCAATAGATTATACATAGCGTCATTAACTTTATAGGAACATCATATCATGGGCTCTAGAATCTTTAGACTTAAGCTTATCATCATCATTATCGTGCTCATAATGTATCTCTTAACTCATATTTCTATCCATGAGTATAGACTCTTAAATTTTCCGGAATATAGGAAATTCATGAAGAAGGAGGAAAATCGTACCACAAGATTCATGCCTTAGAAAGAAAGGAGTAGCCTCGCATACCTTTGTCGTTTAACCATTCTATTGCTTGCTCGTTCTCCTTTAATGCTCACGTCTTTACCTTCAAGAGAATTCGCATTAACATTAGCTAAGTGATTATAAGAACGCGCTTACTAAATCTAGAGAAAATTGGGCAGCATTTCCGTTGTATATATGACTTCCTCCATATTCCATATCAACTCCCAAACATTCATAACAACAATCACAATATCATAAACAACAATCATCATTCATTTGCATTATCCACATCTCACAATTTCACTTCAAATTCTCCATAATCATAGTCATAGTTCACTATTACGTTCTTTCACATACAATGCTTATTCCATGTTATAAATGTCATTCATAACCAACTTACACTCATAACATATCCATATTCATGATTCATTCCAAACTACTATTCACCAATGGCACTATTCCCACATTTATGACCCATTTTCAACATTTTTATACAATCCAAGTGTTTCAAATTTTCAATACCTTAAGCATCATGAAAATACCATAAAACTTACCTTAGATATTGTAGGAACAAGCCTTGAGTGTCAATACTCTTCTTGCACCAAAGCCCTAATTCACTTCCAATAGGATTTCTTGACTTAGATGACTTTAATGTGTTTCACACTCTTGATTCTTGTTGGTTTGATGAAGTTGATGATCAATTTCCCTTGTGTTCTTGTAGATGAAGTATATGGAACCTTCTAGAGGTCTTGAGAGAGATGAATAAATGTGGGAAATGAAATTAATGAGGTGGGTACATGTATTTATATTTGCAACTTAATCAGTCCGTCGGGACTTCCACGGACACTTATACTGTCCGTGAAACATTGTACGGCCCGTATAAGTGGTTGTGGTTCACCACTAAGCAGTCATCACCTCTGTTGGGTGTTACATGGACCCTTATACGGACTGTATAATGTTATACGGACCATATAAGTCGGTCGTATAACTCCTTCTCCCTGAAGTGATCTCCTTTGTTCGTTTGCTCTCCAATCCTCATGGAACCTTCTTGACACTTGTTTAGCACTTCATTAACAATCTAAGGGACGTTATGATTCTTCTCCAAAACATCACTAAGTCATCATTAAGTCGATACTCGTAAATCTTGCCCGGTAGACAGCATATACTTTACTTTCCTTAACAATTTTCGTCTCCTACTTTAGATGTTTTTGAAATCTCATTTAGAATCATCAAATGTTATTTCTTACTTATTAAAACATCGTATACGTCGTACCATTCATTAGTCTACTCGCTGTATGCTAACGGAAAATTTTCCGAGGTGTAACATATATAAACTACTCCTACTATGATTATCTTAGTAATTTATTAAATGGATTAGATATATATAAAAATGGGCAGCCCCTTTTTTTTATTTTATTATATTTTTTTTCATCCTTATCCCAAGTAAGATATATACCCTTTTGGCTCTTATCCTCTCCACCACCCCCCAGTTTTATTTTTCTCCAAGGAAATAAAACACCAAAACCTCTCTTCTCTCATAATAATTATCCTCTAAATCAATCATCATGACTTGCTTTGGTTGAGGCCCAAACAACTCCACACAATTGAGGTAAGTTACAAACCCGTTTTTTGAACTGGACTACTGTTAGTGTTTTCAGCATAATTCCTTGTATAAAGCTTAGTTTTAAGTGATTCAAGATGTTATAGAAAGATATTTCATAGCCCTAAAACTTTTGTTCAGGCTCCAAAACCTAGTTTTTCTTTTATTTACTCGAAAAGGGGTGATGAAGTACAGGGCAGGTGCTGCCCAGATTTCTGTTTTGCAAACCCTACATGTACTACTGTTAGTATTTTGAGCATATCTTGTAGTAAAAAATTGCTATAGGAGTGATTGAAATTTCTCTGAAACCCCAAGACATGTATCTAAAGCTTTCATTAAGGCCACAAAGTCTATTTTTGCCGTTTACCCCTTTGAAACTGAGCCACAATACAAGACAGTAGTACTGTCCAGAATTCCTTTTTTGATAGTTTAGGGTGATTTTCACTGATTTCATGTTTATTTTCGATGTGCTGAAACCATTGAACTTAAGTAGATATTTGATTGTGTATTTAAGGTGTATATGCTCTTGTACAAGCTAAGAGGAATTGTTTGACGAAGTGGACTTTGGTTGGTCTAGGCGTAGACAATTTGAACTCCTCGAGTTGTGGTAGAACTTGTTATATGGTAAAACGCCAAGGTTTGTGTATAAACTTGAACTTGGAATATCTTTATTTTCTGGAAGTTTTGAAGTATCCTGATGGGTTGTTTCCTTACTCTTCATCTTATAGCATTGTATGGTTATTATCTCAAGTATTGCAAACCTTTCGCTAAATCACCCACTTGTACGAATTGCTTGATCATTTTGCATTCTTATTGGGGCTTTGTTCTTCTTGTTACGGTGACTTTGTCACCGATATCGGCATGCCTCTTGATGAGGATCTTGCCCATCTTGACTTTGGATTTACATTTCGTCTTGATGATGGATTTTCGTCCATTTTCTAGTACGAGTGGAAAGCCACATTCAACATGGCTCTTGATTCTCTTGATTATTGGGTGACGACCCTTCTTGATATGGGACTTCGGTACATCTTGATATTGATTGTGCTTGGTGTGATGGCATGATGTACATATTGGGCGAAATTGGTTATTTGCAAACTCTCTTGAATTGAATTATAAGCTTTCTTGACAATTGAGCCTTCTAATATTGATATCGATATTTTTAAACTCTTCAAGGTCTGGTATTTGATACTTTCGATATACTTGGTTACTTGATTTATTTTTATCTCATTGAGCTACCTACGACGGATAAGGGAATTGGAGAATCTAATCGCTCTAAGCCCAAAGTTTATACTCCACTAAGCTTTATGCTTAGCGATAGTTATTTTCTATCGTAGGTAATATATGGGAAGAGATTTGAAGATGGCCATTTGGAGTAGAATTTTTGGGAGCCTTAGTGAAGATCACATTTGCATATGCATTTAGGTCTTGTAAAATTTTGGGGACTTGTACATGATCCATAGGGAACACTTATGTATAAAATTTTGGAGGCTTGTTGCAAACAAGACCATATGCTTGTAGCTTGAACTTGGTGACTTGTTTTGCTATATTAGGGTATGCTTTCAACCCAAGTCATGCCATGTACTGGGTTTAAATTTTTCCTTGTAATTATGTACAAAGTGTCACACCCTAATTTCCGATAGGGTATGATGGGCACCCGACCCTTACCTAGGGCCGAGCGAACCCGCTGACTAACGTAACACTCATAACCATACTGGGCCCACAAAACATAATATAAGCACAGGGTGAAAATTTTTCATAAGACAACATGCTTTTCGTTTTTTTTTTTCAAATCAACCAAAACCTGCAATCGTATAAGATCTGCAAAATAAGGCACAACAGTACTTCGGCTTATATAGCCGCTTGCCAAACACAACGGTAGCGTAATGCATACAAACACACCGGCTTACATAGCCGCTTACAAAACAGACCCGACGTATCCTACACTCGACACTGTCTGCAAAGTCTCTACCATAACCTCGGACACCATACCAAAGTACTCTGACTCGGCAAAGACTCCGGAGGAAATGGAGCTCGCCAATCCAACTGGAGCATCTCCTGCTAGCATCACCTACTCATCTGTCCTAAACTCGCGTGGCATGAAACGCAAATGCCCCCGAAGAAAGGGGTCAAGCATTTAAATATGTACTAAGCATGTAAAGCATAGCATACATCGAACGAGGTCATAACCAAAGTAGGAAATACAGAAAGTGAAGTCGTAACAACCTAATTACCCAAGTACTTACATCCGACCCACAAAAATTAAACATACTCATACCGAACACATCATAATCTGTCATACGAATTAACATTAACCGATGTAGGATTTGCCTCATCATCGGCGAACAAACTCATCATATCATCATACATCATCACATATCAAATGCGGTCCATAGGACCCGTGGACGAACGTGGTCACCACCCTATCCGGCGCCACAACACAAGATAACACCGGAAGATTTCAAATCTCCGTATCCCCGAACACAACACATCATCACAACACATCGAAGTCATATCACGCATAACTCCATAAACGGAACCCGGCCCTATGGCGAGGTCTCGGGAACCGTAACACAGCATAACACCAAAGTATATCATAGTGCGCACGATCACATACCGGCCCGGGATCCGGTGAAAGAGGTAACACAGAACGCACGAGCAGATCGTAAGTAACCACATGCATCTCAGACATCATCACAGACTCAGCCGAATGATCAAAACGAACCCTTTTTTTTGAAAATCCAAAACCATAGTCAAATCAAGTTTTCTCCCGAATCTCGCTCGGGGCATATCAAACCGAACTTCAGAAACCGTTGTTACGTATCAAAATCATGGGCATAAAATCCTTATTTCCAACTCGACAGAAAAATAAATAATCATAGTGAAGAAAATATTAAATTTTTCGAAAAAATCCATAAAGGTAGCATAGAAAGGCCGCGGGCCCCACGGACGGTGCCGACCCCCGCCCGAGCCCGACTACGAGGGGTAGGGGAGAGTGATGTCTTATGAACTTACATATTATGTTTTGGGGCGTTTCGAGGTCGTATGCAAAAAGTTACGGACGTTCGTAGTTTCGGAGTCGTTTAGGCATATATCTTTTAAAAACAAAACTCTTTTGAAACAAAACTCTTTTGAAAATATAACTCTTTTGCAACCTTGGAAATTTAAGCATACAAAAGACGTAAGGATCATAACTTGACCGCGTTAAGGGTACGAATATCAAGAGACATATAAGAATCGCTTACGCAGCATTTCAAACTCAGTCATATCCAAGACATACAAACCATACTAAGGATGCCAACATCAAGCAAATACGAATCACAAATATACTCGAAATTTACGAATGGAATTTCCCCGAGGTACATATCATGTTATACCTTAATTCCGTCTAAGACATGCCAAAAAGAAGAGAAGGGTAAGCTTCACATACCTGGCTTGCTTCCTAAGCTAATCCAAACGTAAGTCTCGTCTCCTCAAAATCTACAACAACATCAATAGGCGTCGAACATTAGCCATACGCGTCGAAGAATCCAATTCCAAACCATTACTTTTTCTACAGAATTTTGGGCAGCATTTCCCTTACAAGTGCACAACCCCGAGATTTTAACTCGGCCAAATTCATCAACAACAACCAAACCAACAACCATCCAAACAAGATTTAAGAACATTTCGAACAATCCACAAAGTATTCAGGACAATCCCAACAATATGCTATGAAACCCGAAACCTTCCCAACTCAACACGAACAATAATAACATATTTCTTTTCTACTAAACTCATAAACTACATCAACAATTCACTTGTTAACAACCTCATTTCCATCAATACAAAAACTATATTGAAATCACATTATGTTCTAAATCAGCCCACCACAATTATGACTTCCATTTGAATAATCAAACCTTCATTTTCATCACATAATCCATGACAAACAACCACCAAAATACAACATATAATTTGATTCATCATGTTCCACCGAAAACAGCCCCTACACGGCCCAACTTCACCATACACGATTTCATGAACTTCATTTATTTTCCACACCTTTCAACAACACACAATCATGTTGAATACAATTAAATCACTATCACCACACAACACACACAACACACGGCCAACCTTCAACTTTCACAACTCAACTTCAACATGCCATATCTCATGAATTTCATCCATATTAACATACTACAATACACATGAACCTTCCACAACTCATAAAACAAGATTAGAACTTACCTTTCTTCACAACTTCTCAACTTGTCTAAAGTTGGCCAAGGATGAAAACGAGTAGTCCAACGCTTGAAACAACGACTCCACGTTACTAAGCACCCTCCAATTAGTAGGTTTGCTTGAAGAAATAATTTTTTTGATGGCCAATTCTTGATCTTGTTTTTGCAAGCTATGGCCGAATGCCTTGCTTCTTTTTTCTCCATGTTTCTTGATTTTTCTAGAGATGAACTAAATGATGAAGATGCCTAACTTGTCTTCTAATACACACATATATAATTCCTCCATGTGGCCTAGGGCCCACATCCTCACATGGCCGGCCACCTATGGAAATTTCATATAATGGCCAACTTTCCATAATTCACTTTTAGGTCCCAAATTCTTCCAACTTTCATTCTCCAATTTTTCCTTATTCCAATCTTACCCTTAACACTTCACACCCACAAAAGATGAATATGCGATTTATGCATTGAAACAAAATCAACAAAACCGAAAATTAAAAGCCTTGTCCATACCTCGTCGCAACCAACTTAGAATATTCCAACGTACAAAGTACGGGGTGTAACACAAAGGAAGATACTAGTTTCTGTGATAATCACAAGTTTGAGTTTCGTGCATCTTATGGACCCGCAGTGGTGCTGATTTGAAAATAAAATTTCAAAACGAAGTTTCTTAAATGTGTTGACTATTTGAGAAGGGCATTACCATTTTAAATTGATACTCTAATATTGTATTTCATCTAAGAAATTTTTCGGAGGGTATAATGGAAAAAAAAATGTCGCACTTTCAACCCCTTTTCGCATGGGACTATTTCCGCTATTATATATTTTTGTGAATATCTTTTGGCATGAATTTCTTCTAAACGTTGTACGTGTGAAATTAGCTTTTGTTTCACAAGTGGTATCCTCCCAAAGGGGATGCCACATGCCGCAGCGTCCTTAAACCCTCAAGAAGAAAACATGCCTGAAACTCCACCACCAAACATAAATACTTTAGTAGAAGGTACCCCAACAAATCGACATAGCTAAGAAGAAAGAAGGATCGAGATACTCTAACCTATGCATCCATCCGTACTTGGGTCTACCGAAGGCTTCAAAATTCCCAAATTTGATCACTTCGTCACACCCTTAATCCGATAGGTGATGGGCACCCGACCCATACCTAGGGCCGAGCGAACCCGCACTTTCGTAATACACATAATCATACCGTCCCGCAAAATGAGTCAAAATGCGAGATGAAAATTTTCAAAGAACATCATACTTTTCGTCTTTTTCAAATCAAATAAAATCAGAATAACGAATCTAATCCGTAACATAACGCGTATCGATATATCGGCTACATAGCCGATTACAAAACAAATATAAGATAATGCATAATAATACATCGGCTTACGCAAATCGCTCCTAAAGATGACATATCACACACACGACACTGCTCCTCCAAAGTCTCTAACTTAACTCCGTATACCATACAAAAGCGTTCGACATCGGCAAGCGCACTCGGAGGAAACGGAGCTCGCCAATCCTAGCCGGAACAT
Source organism: Lycium ferocissimum (assembly GCF_029784015.1). Classification (NCBI taxonomy): domain Eukaryota; kingdom Viridiplantae; phylum Streptophyta; class Magnoliopsida; order Solanales; family Solanaceae; genus Lycium; species Lycium ferocissimum. Next base: position 25,499 of record NW_026726402.1, on the reverse strand, counting down.
CTTCTCGCAACATCACCTACTCATCCGCGGGGTACCGCGCGCATGAAACGCACCCCCGAAGCGGGGGCCGCATTTAATATGTACCGAGTATGCAAAGCGTAAAATACGAAAGCGAAATCATAACCGAAGTCGAGTACGTAAAGTTAGCATAATAACCAGAATACCAAAGTACTTACATATGACATACAAATCATACATAAGGAGTTCAGAAGGCAAATAGGATAATCAGAATGTCAAAATGCTTCGCTTTCTTTTGAAAAACATTTCTGTCTCGTATATACGGAAAATCAAACATATCATATGAGCTGACATTAACCGAATGCCGAGGAACGTACGGCCCGATCCATAAATAGTATAATAATGCCGAGGAACGTACGGCCCGATCCATATATAACATAATAATCATATATCACATCATATCATCGTATATCATATCATATCAGATTATCATATCATCAAATCATCGCATACCATATCACATAACACATACGGTCCACAATGGGACCCGGCGGACAGAACATGGTCGCCCTCTTCCTGTCTCGGGCGCCATAACACATCATACTCCGAAGATTTCATGTCTCCGAAACCCGACATCCGCGGTCAAAAGTCCGGCGTCAATATCGCATGAAGCCCGCGGTCAAATGTCCAGTAATATCACATATCACATACCGCGGTCAAAAGTCCAACATGTAATATCACATATCACATACCGCGATCAAAAGTCCGGCGGTATCACATATCACATACCGCGGTCAAAAGTCCAATGTCAATATCACATATCACATCATACTTCGGAATCACATCATACTTCAGATTGTGCGCACGATAATAACCGGCCCGGGACTCGGCGAAAGAGGTAATAACAGAATGCACGAGCAGAATCGTAGGAAATCATATGCAATGCCAAACATTCATAAAGACTCAATAGAGTAATCAAACAGACTGTTATATATAAGCCAAGACAGTAGTCAAATCAAACTTTCTTCCGAATATCACTCGGCAACATACCAAACCGAACTTCAAAATTCATAATTACGTATCGGAATGATAAGTATACGAATCATTATTTCGGACTCAACAGACAAATATATAATCATACTCGGGGGTCGGAAAGGTAGTCATATTAAATTCTTTCAAAAGCCATCAGAATTATACAGAAGAAGACCGCTAGACCCACGGACGAGCGTCAACCCAATCCGGGCCCGCCTACGAAAATCATAGTCATCATATGTTATCGAATCCTTATTACAACCTCAAAAGATAAGTAAACTGATCGTACTTGAAATCAGAATAATAGTCATATCATGTCCTTTCAAAAATCGTCAGAAGTACATAAGAAAAGTCGCGGGGCCCACGGAGGGGTGTCGACTCAAGTCGGGCCCGCCCATAAAAATTTAAGTCATCATACGTCATAGAATCATTTTTGAGCATATCGAAGCGATCCGGTTTCGTTCGGAAAGTTACGGACTTTCGTAGTTTTCTAATCATTTAGGAACAAAACTCTTTTAAAAACCAAACTTTTATGCAACTTTTAAAACTTAGTCATACAAAAGACGTATAAACCATAGCTTGACCATATAAGGATGCCAACATCAAAAGAAAATACGACTCATAAACGTGCTCGGATTTTTAAGAATAGAATTACCCTCGAAGCTCATAACATATCACAACCTAGCCATATCTAAGACATGCCAAAAGAAGGAAAGGTAAGCATTACATACCTTGATTTCTTCCTAAGCTAATCCAAACTCAAGTCTCGGCTTCTCAAAATCTACAACACGTCATTAGACACCAAACATTAGTCATAGGCACCTCGGAATCCTATTTTAAGCTCGCACTTTATTTATAAAAATTTGGGCAAAGATTCGTAAATTCAACACCCGAGAATTTAACTCGGCCAAATTCATCAACAACAATACCAATAACCATATAAACAACATCAACAACCAATTCGAAACGCATTCTAATATTAGCAATTCTTTTCCATATAATTCGACAACATACGTTCAAACCAACATATACGCCCAAAATCACATATTCAAATACTAATCCAAGCTCATTCAAACAATATTCAAGACACTTCTAACAATTCACAAAATATTCAAATCATCCAACCAACGCACCATGGAACCCGAAACCTTCCCAACTCAACATGAGCAACTTTAACATATTTCTTTCTTCCAAAACTCATAAACTACATTATCAATCCATGCGTTCATAACATTACTCCATAAATTCAAGAAACTATACAAAAATTCCATTAGCTTCCATAACAAGCCGCAAATAACTATAACTTCAATTTGAATCGTTAACTCCTAAACATCATTATCATCATAGAATCCATAATAACAACAACTAAAATACCACCTAGAATTTGTTCATTCCTTGCCATACAAGACAACCCATTTTCGCCACAACATCAACACACAACTTCCATAATTTTTATCCATCTCTACACATTACAACAACACCCAAACATGTTAAATACAATTAATCCATTATTCCTACACAACACACACTACTCACGGCCAAACCCCAACATGCAATATTTCATGAATTTCATACATTTCCACATACCACAACATGCACAAATCATCCATAATACATGAAAAGAGGATTGAACCTTACCTTTTTCCACTTATCTTCTTAACTTAGCCTAGGATGAAAAAAAAAAAAAACTTCAAGAACAAACACTTTGCTTGCTTCCAACAACAACTCCATGTTGTTTAGGACCCTCCAATGAGTTGAAAACCTAGAAGAAATAATTTAAGATCAATTTCCATGGGCTTGAATTCAATTCCACCATGGCCGAATATGTTGCTCCTTTTTTGCTCTCCAAAGTTCTTCAACTTTCTTGAACTTTCTAGGAGCTAAATATATATGATGAAGATGATTTAATTAATCATCTTTCTCTCCATATATAATTCATACACATGGCCCATGGCCCACACACACACACATGGCCACATGTGGGCATTTTCATGAATTAATAAGTTTTCAAAATTTCACTTCTAGCCCTTAATTTTCATGAAATGCTTAACTTTACTTAATTCACTTTTAACCCCAAATCTTCCTTATTCCAAGTTTACCCTTAACACTCCATACCAATAAAAAGATGAACATGCAACTTATGCATTAAAATCAACAAAATCGAAAATTAAAAGTCTTGTCCATAACTTGTCGCAACCAACTTAGAATATTCCAACGTACAAAGTACGGGTATAACATCCTTTCCCCTTTTAGAACATTCGTCCTCGAATGTTCAACTAGTCTCATAAAACAGTCTTAAGGATCTCGGGTTAAACTTTTCCTTCTTGTCGAATCTCATTACACTTTACTCAACTTGTAACATTCTAGGCACATTATCTCGTGTCGTCTCTTAGTCTTTAACTCAAACCCTTCCGTATTCATTCCATAGCTTGTTTTTCTATTTCACACTTGCCTTTGTATTTTAGCTACATAGATCGCATCATAACCTTGGCCACTTTCTCTCTAGACTTTACTTATTTTCACAACACCTTCATCATATTCATATTGTCCCACTCGTATTCGATCTCATAGCATAACACTCTTAACCTTTTACCCTTTGTAATCAACTTTATCCTTAATATCTCACAAGCTGTCTTATCAATACATTCATATCCATCACAATTTCTTTCCTTCTTACTTTTGTCTTAATCTCACTCTTACTATCGGCACGACCTTTCAAGTCGTATTACAAACACATATCTCATTCTCTTTTCATTTTACGGAAAAATTTCGGCGAGTTTCCTCTATATTTCTTACTATCTCAAAAAACTCTACACAAAAATACCAATAATGCCTCGCGGGCCAAAATACATATATACATATCATATCATAGCCACACAGTAGGCTCTCAATATCATCAACAAGACACAAATGATAAACATACCTCGTATGCCCAACTCAAACGGCACCGTTACACTTTCTTGTTTACTTTCCCCTTTAGTCTTCAACTTGTATTTCAATCGTAAGTTCAATATCTTTGCCAACATATATCGTTCATAACTTTACTTACCGCGTACTTTGTGACTTCCAACATCATCAATCACTTTCTTCTATCGATGTCATTCTTCACCGCAATCACAAATCGGGTAAGGAGTCCCATCTCTATGACTTGGCTCTATGGCACGATCTCGGATGTGAAAGAAGAGTAACCACCCTAGATGCCCCGTAGCCTCCCAAACGTGTGGCGCGCAACACACCATAAACAAGACTCTACGGACAAGACTTTGCAGTAGACAACCCCTAGGACGAAGCGTCTCGATACCAATTTGTCACACCACTTAATCCGATAGGGTGTGATGGGCACCCGACCCTTACCTAGGGCCGAGCGAACCCGCGTACTTTCGTAATACACATAATCATACCGTCCCCGCAAAACGTGTCAAAATGCAGATGAAAATTTTCAAAGAACATCATACTTTTCGTCTTTTTCAAATCAAATAAAATCTATAGTCATAACGAATCGTAACATAATGCGTGCATCGATATATCGGCTTACATAGCCGATTACAAAACAAATACGCATCATAATGCATAATAATACATCGACACGCAGCCGCTCCCAAAGCCGACATATCACACACACGACACCTGTCCCGCAAAGTCTCTAACTTAACTCCCGATACCATACAAAAGCGTTCGACATCGGCGGCACTCCCGGAGGAAATGGAGCTCGCCAATCCAACCGGAACATCTTCTCGCTAACATCACCTACTCATACGCGGGTACCGCGCGGCATGAAACGCGGCCCGAAGAAAGGGGTCGCACGGAATATGTACTTTTTATGCAAAGCATAAAAAGCGAAATCATAACCGAAGTCAGGAGTACAGAAAGTTAGCATAATAACCCGAATACCAAAGTACTTACATATGACATACAAATCATACATAAGGAGTTCAGAAGGCAAATAGGATAATCAGAATGTCAAAATGCTTCGCTTTCTTTTGAAAAACATTTACCTCGTATATACGAAAATCAAACATATCATATGAGCCGACATTAACCGAATGCCGAGGAATGTATGGCCCGATCCATAAATAGTATAATAATCCGAGGAACGATTGGCCCGATCCATATATAACATAATAATCATATATCACATCATATCATCGTATATCATATCATATTAGATTATCATATCATCAAATCATCGCATACCATATCACATAACACATACGGTCCACAATGGGACCAGCCGGACGAACATGGTCGCCCTCTCCATCTCCCGCACTATAACACATCATACCCGAAGATTTCATGTCTCCGAAACCCGACATCCACCAAAAGTCCGGTCAATCATCCACTTGCACGGTCAAATGTCCATAATATCACATATCACATACCGCGGTCAAAAGTCCAAAGGTCAATATCACATATCACATCGCGGTCCAAAAGTCCAGCCCAATATCACATATCACATACCGCGGTCAAAAGTCCGGCAATATCACATATCACATCATACTTCGAATCACATCATACTTCGAATCACATCATACTTTGTGCGCACGATAATAACCGCGCCCGGACTCGGCGAAAGAGGTAATAACGAGAATGCACGAGCCGTAGAAAATCATATGCAATGCCAAACATTCACAAAGACTCAATAGAGTAATCAAACAGACTGTTATATATAAGCCAAGACAAAGAGTCAAATCAAACTTTCTTCCGAATAGCACTCGGCAACATACCAAACCGAACTTCAAATCCATAATTACGTATCGGAATCATAAGTATACGAATCATTATTTCGGACTCAACGGACAAATATATAATCATACTCGGATGTTTTAAAGGTAGTCATATTAAATTTTTTCAAAAGCCATCGGAATTATACAGAAGAAGACCGCGAGACCCACGGACGAGCGCCAACTCAATCCGAGCCCGCCTACGAAAATCATAGTCATCATATGTTATCGAATCCTTATTACAACCTCAAAAGATAAGTAAACTGATCGTACTTGAAATCGGAATAATATTCATATCATGTCCTTTCAAAAATCGTCAGAAGTACATAAGAAAAGTCGCGGGGCCCACGGAGGGGTGTCGACTCAAGTCGGGCCCGCCCGTAAAAATTTAAGTCATCATACGTCATAGAATCATTTTGAGCATATCGAAGCGATCGGTTCGTCCGTCCGTGAAAGTTACGGATTTTCGTAGTTTTCGGAATCATTTAGGAACAAAACTCTTTTAAAAACCAAACTTTTATGCAACTTTTAAAACTTAGTCATACAAAAGATGTATAAACCATAGCTTGACCATATAAGGATGCCAACATCAAAAGCAAATACGACTCGTAAACGTGCTCGGATTTTTAAGAATAGAATTCACCCGAAGCTCATAACATATCACAACCTAGCCATATCTAAGACATGCCAAAAGAAGGAAAGTGTAAGCATTACATACCTTGATTTCTTCCTAAGCTAATCCAAACTCAAGTCTCGTTCTCAAAATCTACAACACGTCATTAGACACCAAACATTTAGTAGGCACCTCGGAATCCCATTTAAGCTCGCACTTTATTTACAGAAATTTGGGCAGCATTTCCCCTCTAAATTCAACACTCCGAGAATTTAACTCGGCCCAATTCTTCAACAACAATACCAATAACCATATAAAACAACGATCAACAACTGCCACGACCCAACCCCCGTAGGCCGTGACTAGCGCCCCGATCCGGGCACCCGTACATACCATAAGCCAAAAATAGTAACTCAAGTATATAAAAATTTAGGCTGAGTTTCCTCGTTTTTCCTACTACCCGGAATTTACCGCACGCGTAAAATACCAACAAAGGCCACGCATCGCCAACATTTTCATATACACATATATAGGTGAGCCGACAAGGCTGCCCACGGTGATAAACCGACCATACATATAATACATACACGCACTGTACAGATATGGCCATAACCCACATACATGTCCACAGGCCTCTAAACAGAATAACGAAATCATATGACGGGACAGGGCCCCGTCGTACCCCTGAATAATAATATACATATGTATTAAAGAAAATATATACCAAAATGTATGAGCTCCGGAAGAAGGAGCACTCCCAGAAAGCAGGATAGATGGCCTAGGCAGGTGGATCCTCAAACTGAGCGTCGGTACCTGCGCGGCACGAAACGCAGTTTCCGAAGAAAGGGGGTCGTACGAAATGTGTACCGAGTATGTAAAGCACAGAACACGATAAATAAGACCACATGTACCGAACCGGACTTTATCAAAATAAATATAGAAATCGGGAATCAAAACTTGCCCGTGAATTATATCTCATGCATATCCATATCATGTCATCGAATCATTAAATACATACAACGTACCCGGCCCTCCGGGGAGGGACTCGGTAAGTAAAGTCATGTAAACATCATATATAGCAATCATGAAATCATGCAATCATATGCATATGCCGTGCCGGCCCTCCCGAGGGACTCGGTGAATAGGATTATCAAACGCCATCCACGCCGCCATCCCCATATCATCACACCATCTTATCATCATATATGTATATGTATAGCGTACCCGGCCCTAGTGAGGGACTCGGTGAATAATGCAACACGACCGTGCACGAACACATACCCACCGGGACTCGGTGAAAGACGTATTAAGCTTGCACGAGCAGAGTAGTGAGAGTACCACATGCAATATAAAACATACAACAATCTTACAGAGACTTGAAGGCGTAACACGGATGACAGATCTCATAGCGGACCTTTAATAATAGTCGGAATTAAGTCTTTCTGGATGTCGAAATATTTCATATCGAGTGGGCGTAATCTTTTACGGAGTAATTGCAAATTCCAAAGTAGATCATAGGGCTCGAATAAATAATTATAACAGTTATCCTGTGGAACTTAGAAAGGTAGCTAAACTTTCCTTAGTTTTTATTTTCAAGTAATTCATGCGGGATAATAGGGGAAAATCCGGACAAAGTGGGCCCACCTCGGTCAAATGAGGTGGCGTATGTAAATTACGCATGTCAAACTTCATAACGTCATTTATGAGTACTCTAAGACAATCGGATTTCATTTGCACAAATTATAGAGGTTAAAACAATTTTTCTGACTATTTACACAACAAACCATTCAATTCTACTGAATGAAAAAGGAGTAAATTCGAACGTAGATTCCGAAGAGTAGAGTCGCCCCCAAGGCTCGTATCAAAGCCTATCATACCTAGGACGTGCCAAGGAAAGAATAGGTAAAGCTTTACATACCTTATATGCTCCTTACGCCTTTCCAAATTCACTTTCCGTTTCGCCAAAAATCTGCAAATGGTCGCATTGACCGCCACTATTCATGAGACTTACGCTTTCCAAGCTTAACCAATATTGTTCTATAACAATTTGGGCAAAACATCTCCCCTATACATATAGCATCCCCGAGATTCAACTCGGCTATTTCAACAACAACCAAACCAATAACCAAGCGACAACACCAACAATCAACTCAAAATACATTCTAACTTTAATAGCTCTTTTTCTACATAATTCAACAACATTCATAATATTCCAATAACTTACCTCAACTACTTACATTCAAACCGATATCGACATTTATACGTTTGATTACTAATTCAAAACCATTCAAACAATATTCAAGAACATTTCAACCAATTCACACAATTCTCCAAACAACTCAAACCATACTCCAACTCACCCGAATTCATCTCCAAACCCGAAAGCAACACCAAACACATTCTTATCTTCCAAATTCATGATTTACCTCATTAATCCACATACTAACAATGCAATATTCATAAAGGTAAAAGTTGCATAAAATTCACATAAATTCTCAAGTCATGCCATAACCAACGTAACATCATTCTAAGTTATCAAACTTGCATTTTTCCTTATGAAATCCATCACGATGACGACGAAAACACTAACGACAATTTGTTCATTCAAGACTACATAAAGGGGAACCTACGGCCAACATCAAACTTCCACACAAAAATGATTTTCCTTCTTTTCTTCACACAACAACAATCAAAACATGCTAATTAACATTAATACATGGCTTATACTTCAACACACACATGCACGCCTATACTCCATATGCACGGCCCCAATTCAATTCAACTTCCATCATGAATTTCTTTCTTTTCTAGCATCCAACAACACATATAAACCATTTATAACACAAGAAAACAAGATTAAACTCACCTTTCCTCTTCACTTCTTCACTTGACCAAAGTTGGTCGTTAGAGAAAACGAGCGAACTATCTTCCGAAATAACAACGCTACGTTACTTAGCACCCTTGAATTAGCAACTTTGCTTGAAGGATTAATTTTTTTGATGGAAGGAACTTGGTCTTATTTTTTTGTCCAATGGCCGAAATAGGCTTCTTTTTTTCTTCTTTGGTTTCTTGATTTCTCTAGAGAATTTCTAAGTGTTGAGATGACCAAGTCATCTTCTTTATAATATATCACATGTTACACGTGGCCATGGCCCACTATGAAGTGGCCGGCCACCCTTGCTCCACTTTTTTTTTTTTTTTTTTTTTGAATTTTCAACTTTCCCAAAATAGTCTACTTACATAAATGGAAAATTCCTCCAAGTGTTTTCTTACCCTTTTCAAGACATTAAAATCACACACAATTTAAGCCTTCAAAACAAACGAACGTCTCTCGGGGTAGCCTTGTCCCTAACTTCTCATACTTCACTCAAGTTGTCCCGTTACTCAAACTACGGGATATAACATCCTTCCCCCCTTTAGAACATTCGTCCTCGAATGTTCAACTAGTCCCGTAGAATCTTGTAAAGGTCTCGGGGTTTTTCCCTTATCTCCTTACGCCTTACTCAGTCGCCGTCCTTATCTCGATAGGGAACCTTATCAGTAGACTGAACATTCGCGTTAACTACACTGTGGTATTAATTGTCTCCATCCGGCACTTACATTTCTCGCATCCGCTTCCCCCCTTTAGGGGTGTACTTATATTGCTATCTGATCATATTCGCCTTACGCCTGCATTTTCTCTCTCGGTTAACCGTACCTCCGTTTCGATGTTCCGATCCCTCTTACTGTTTATCCATTCACTTCCTTTCCCTTTTCCGATATCACCATGCCCGTACTGCTCAAGTCTACCCTATAGCTGAAACGATATCAATTTATCTTATGACATTCATGCCATTCACTTTCTTTTCACCTGAGCTCTGTTGTTCTATCCAACCAATGCCTCCCGTACACCGTCACGTTAATTACCGGAATACGTTCACCCGCTAACATAGTCATGCACGGAGTATCACACGCTTTTGGTACACACGTATACTGTCAGCACCTCACTCACAAAAGGTCCCCCAAACACTACTTAAATTGGCCTTAACTCTAGTGTCGTGAAGCACCTTCTTTTTCTTTACCCGATCCTGTCCGCTCTGACCTATACGGCCTCTCCAGATTTCCGCCTACTCAGGATATTCTGAATCCCTTTAGACTACTCTAGCTCTCCACTGCTTCTAATGACTAAAGTTGTGAAACTTTCAGAAACTTCCCAGGGGGTCACCCATCCTGGAATTTCCCTTACTCTCGCACGCTTAACTTCAGAACTACAACGAAATACAGAGCTCTAACGTTAGCATAATCACGTTCATCTGCCTACTGGACCTTCGCCCCACAGTTTGGAGTAAAATAAGGTCTTGACAGATTTCCGGACGCCCTCGTAGCACAATTACCGCTTTGCCCCTCTCTCGCTTTTACCTATTCACGGTCACTTATAGATATTACCACTTTCCATCCTAGACTCCCGAGTCTGTAACAACAATATATATACACCTTAACTACCGTTGTATATAAATACTAGATTACTAACCTCGTGTTTTTCATGATACCGTCACGCAACAATTATATCACGGTATACGCACATGTAAGAACACAATTTCAAGCGAGGATTCATGTACCCGTGGCCGCATCCGGTGGTGCCTCCCGATCCTCGCCACCTCGTCGCAGCAAATACGCGGGGTTCGAAGGACCGCCATATTGACTCCGCCGCGGCCTCTACCACGGCCCGCCGGGTTGCCAAGGTACCGCCGCGCAGGCGCATTTCGGAGGAAGACGAACCACATGACCCGACAAGCAGTCGACCACATCCCCCGGACCACCCCTATACCGGCACCCTCACAATATGGCCCCGACGGCCGCAAGAAAACAGCCTCATGCCGCCGCCGCGACGGCATTCCCCAAAATGAGGTCTACCACAACGAGAACATTTGGGGGGGGGGTCATGTATGTTCTTATCTCTATTTATCTCGCGCCCCGTTTCCGGAGCTCACGACCAGCTCCCGAATATTGTCTGTACGATCAAATCTCCCCGCCCGGAACCGCGGGGGTGCACTTTGCCGGCCGGGGTCGAATACCCCGTACGCCGTAGGCCGCCCGTTTGAAATTCCCCCCGAATATCCCGCCGATTCCAGCCCTCGGGCTGGCCCCTATCGTGATATATGATATTTTGACGCCCCCTCATGTCGCTCTTCCATGCCCGGCATTACGTTCGCGGGGCGATGTCCATAGCCGACCGAAAGCAGCTCATCGACATACAACTATCAATCAAATAGTCATCTAAGCCCCCCCGACAACAAACCGGTGTACCCCGTCGGCCATGTTCGGCCACAGTGAAATATCCGGGTTAAAGAATCAAACTTGGGTGCCATACTCCCGCACGCTCCTACCATTCTCGCCGTGACAAAATGTATAAACCCGTGAACCCGGCGCGTTTGTCCTCGGGGTAGGAAAGTCTAAAAGCCTCTTGAACTCATCCCATCGGTGTGCGCGCGCGTCCTCACCCCGGGAGGCTTTTTCCACGACTCAAACCATTCGCGATATCGGGTGTTACCGATACGACGCGAACCCACCGATCATGCCTCGACGCGCTCGATGTTCCAGCGTACGCCGCATCTCTCTAATAAACTCCTGTTGGGTCCTTTCGGAAGCCACCCGAAAACTCTTGCGGATTACAAGTCGGGAAATATCGAGCCCTGGGGGGGGTATCACGTCCACCGATAATCATCTCCGGCCCCCCGGTCTCGGACCCGCCGCGCTACCCCGGCTGTTGTTTACCGGACCGCATCCCTCGGCTCTCTCCTCCGCCCCGGCCGAGGAGCCGGGAGGTTCCGCACCCGAATCCGTGGGCGGGCGGTGGGCCGGAACTCTCCCCGTGCCGCACTGGCTCACCGTGCTCCTCGGACGGTGATGGGGTGGCGAACTAGCCGACCGGCACAATCCGGCTCGGGCCGGGCATGGGCCCTAGTAACTCTCGGGGACGCCGACCGGTCTCTCCCGCAACAAGAGACTTGCCCTTCGGGCAACCGTCGCCTTTCTCGACATCGCAAAATGTTTCGAGTCTAAGCCGAGGAGGACCCTGAGCCGAGGATAGATGGCCTCGTTGGGGGTGGATCCTCGAGCGAGCTTCGGTACCGCGCGGCACCTAAACGTCCCCCGAAGAAAGGAGCTTCGCACGAAAACGTGTGCGAGGTGTTGTCACACCCCGACTCCTGGGTGTGATGGGCACCCGACTCCATATTCGAAGCCGAACCCGAACCAACTCTTATTACACATGTGAACTTATGAATCGGTTAGAAATGAATACATAGAATTTTTTTTTTTTCTTTTCCATAAGCACGAAGTCGACATCATATAAGACTCGTAATAACATGTCGGCCGGAGCCGCTTATGGTGACAACCCATTACCCACGACTACGTAACGCAAAGTCTCTGGCTAACTGGACAAATCATCATGGCACATATATGCTCGACTCGGCGGACACTCCGAGGACAAGTGGAGCCTACCAACCCCGCCGGACATCTTCTATGCTAGCTTCGGCTCATCCGGATTCACCGCGCGGCACGAAAACGCGGCCCCCAAGAGGGGTCGGTGCGAGCAATGTGCGAGTATGTAAGGCATGAAAAGTAACTCGATATGTAATCATGTGTAATGACGTATGGAGATGTAGAACATATCATGTAGAAGAGAGTATCACATATGAGACATATCATGTGTAAAGGGTAAGCTATACATATGGAACGTAACCCGTACATATAGGACATATCATGTATAAAGTCAGTAACTTGTATATCATATCATGTATATCATATCATATCACATAGGGATCATATCATGTCAATGATGTGCATATGAGTGCCCCCCGGGCGGATGCGTCGGCTCGGTCCTGGTATCATCAGCGCCGAACAAGTCGGCTCACCCACATATCGCCGAAATACGTCGGCTCGCCCATAAATCCCGCGTCCGGCATCCCGCGTCCGGGGATGATAAGCCACCGACCAGGTGGCAATGAAATATGTCTCCCTTCCCATTCCCCACATATACGTATCCCATCCCCCCAACCCATATATATATGGCATGCATGAGAGCCCCAAAGAAGTCATGTATCCATCGGAGTGACGAAAGGTCGAAACCTCCGATCGCATTATGGAGCAATCATGGCCGCTTTGTCTCACCTTGAAGGATCAATAATCATAGGGCGAGACTACCAACGGAGAATAACATTAAGATAACGTAGAACATGTCATTTCGTGTCATATCATATCATGTCATATCATTTCATATCATATCATGTCATATCGTGTCATGTCATATCATATCATGTCATGTCATATCATATCGTGTCATAGACATTTTCTCATGTTTAGCATCATCTTTGTCATTGTAAAATCGAGTCGTCGTTCTAGTCATTAAGACTTTCAATATTGTAAAACTTGGTTTTTGAAGAAAAAGAATATTTTGGAAAACACTTGTAGACTTTTAGGAAGGAAATGTGTTTTAAAACCCTTACTTCTAGCTTTTGAAATGAAATCGTTAAGGAAACGCTTAACACATCTTACATATGAATCATGCCATAGAAAGAGAAAGGACGAGCCTTAACATACTGCGCCGCGCCTTACTAGCTACGTTTACTTGTCCAACTCTCGCTATCGCTAGTCTACATTCAAGAAGATTGACACCATCGTTAGGTTCATTATCATATGCCTCTCTTAATCCTTCAAATACATTTACTTGTTATCTGCCGAAATTTCGAATTTTAGGCAAGATCTCCTCCTCAGAATACACCATCCCCGAGAATCTAACTCGGCCAATTTTTAATCAACAGCAATCCGGAATTCAACCACCAAATTATCAACAACAACACCAACAATCATGCCAATAATATCAACATCACAACACTTTTATTCATAACAATATGTTCCATAAACATCCCACACGATGTTTTTCAACATACAACAACAACATGCACTTCCTTTCGTCCCAATCGAGGAGTATAATCTGGCCAACAAACTAACAATATTATATACCATCTTTACATATATAAATCAGTCCATACACATGGCCACAACATGTTCAAACAGCCCATAAACACAATCGCTTCAACACAACACTTTATGACCCTTCTCCATAACTATTTTCGTTTTTAAAGCTTGCTAGACCTTAAAATAAACTCAACACAAGATATGGGATGAATAAAATACCTTATACTTGAAGAAACTCAGCCACATAAATTTTCTCCAACGCCACACTTGAGTAGAAAGAAGAACAATCACCTTTCACGGACTAGTTTGGCGAAATCTTGTTAAATTCTTGAGTTATCAAACTATAATATTTGGGAGAAGTTTGAGAGAATTCTAGAAATTTTAGAATGCTAATATTGCTGAAAAAATATGATTTATGGGGTATTTATAGCACCCCTAAGTCGGGTTTCACCGACCTCCCCACGTGGGCCCGCGGTTTCTCTTTATTATTTTTTTGGCAGCTTAAGGTCTCTCTCTCTAAAATGGCCATAACTTTTGATTACGATATCGTGTCGTGGTCCACAACCTACCGTTGGAAATCTAATTCAATTATCTACAACTCTTATTTCTGGGGTTTTCCCAAATTCCAAACGTATAATGCCGTGTTTGCCCCTTAAGTCAGGTCATCCGAAAACGTTTTCTTAAATCGTCCTTTTGGAGGGCTTACACTCATTTTTGGCTTATGGGTCCTTCTTAGGACTTGCTCAACTTCGCATGTACTACCCATATATCTCTTCATATGTCTTTTATAAAGTCCCGACGGGCGGCCCCACCTTGGCTTATGGTTACAAGGGCTATCCTCGAGTGATCACGTTAACCGGTTTACTTCCTACGCTCTCCAAATATATATATACATTCTCATACTCGAGATAATATAATCTTTATCCTTGATCCTTGTGTGAAATTCCCATTTTGCCCACGGCCTTCATTATTTCCATGAACCATTTTGCGAATTCCTCTTTTTACCCTTAACCTTTCCCGATATTTCCATACTACTCATATTCATAACCAACTTGTACATTAAAATAATTTTGGGAGATGGTCATTCCCTTATCTTTGCCACGACTACCTTGAAATATCCGAACGTATAAAATACGGGATATAACATCCTCCCCCCTTTAGAACATTCGTCCTCGAATGTTCAACCGACCTTATGGCGTCATAATACTACGGGAGGGTTCCGTTTATAGTCGTTCCTTATTTTATGCCCGTTTCTTATCCTTTTTTTACCTCGTTTTCCTTATAATCGAACTCCTCGACCTTTTCATGAGTCCTTGTTCGATATCATGGGTTTTCTAATTTACCTAACCAACACATTACCCTTGTCTTTCTCGTACCATCTCTTTTCTCGCCAATATGTTCATCACCACACCCAACGAAATCATGTTTCCGGGTACGCAATCTTTACTTAACGATCCAATGCGGGCCGTAGACTATTCCTTTATCCTCGTGTCTATCTCTTAGTATACTCATTGTTATTTCGCTTCTACTTTTCTCCCAAGTATTCTTGCGACACACCGACATATTTTTGTACCGATTCCAAGCTAATAGATTTCCTTTTACGGTACTTGATAGTGTTGCGATTCCTTTTTAGGTCTAATATAATATGGTCTCCCCCCCTTTGGGCTCCTTACATGCTAACCGCCTTGAGTACCTTCTTCTCTTTGCTATCTCTTCATATGGTCCTGTGCCCTAGGAACTATTCCTTTCTAACACATAGATCTCGCCCTTTCCTAGGTCATCTTCTCAGGCTCTCCTCTTCCATGCCGAGACAACCATACTAGTATGGCTATACATTTATTCCTTTATATTACTTTCAAGACTAGAGCTTTCATCTGCATCGTCGCTAAGCTTAGTCATCCTTTTCTCTTACTTCACATTCCTTATCGCAGTTTACTATCCCCTTGGCCCTTACTTATTGGAATCGGTCCCCGGACTCCGCACTCTTCCCTTTTGATCTATATTACCACACTCTATCCCTTCTCACACCTATCTTTTTAATTTCTGCCCAAGTATTCTCGTGTCTTGTCGGTAGCTTCTCTCGAGGTTTCCCTCACTAGATTTTCTTACTTCCTTTTCTTCGCAATGTCTTATCGTTCACCCTTCCGTACCCCTCCGGTTTCCTTGTTTTCCATTAGCTCACTCCTCTTCCTTTCCAACTATTACTATTAGATTCTTTAGTCTTAATGCGTCGCAGGCACTCACGAAGCACTTATCTCATAACACCAGACCATTTACTTTCGCTATCACCGGCTTCGATTCCTTTGTTTGATTAATGCCTCCTTGCCATACGCATGGTTACCTAACTCCAATATTCACCTATCAATCATTTTGGAATATCCTACATCTTCACATAAATATGTATATAATTACTATCCGCCAGCCCACAAAATACGTCCAAATGCTATTCAAGCCTATCCTAATTCTATGGCCGTGTTATACACGCTCCCCGTTTTTACCGAGCTAATCCACCTCGTCTTACGCATCCTCTTAAGGTTTCCAAGCATCCCATACACTCTAGTTTCTCTTAGGTTACTTCCGTCCTCTTATTTGTCTCTTATGTCCAAATGTGTAGAATTTCTTATAAACTTCCCGGGGTCACCCATCCTCCCACCCGAGCACGCTTAACCTCAAAACTTCATCGGAATTCGCGCCTCGACGCGATGTTTTCGCGTCCGCTTCCCTCACATGACCTTTATTACATGTTCGGATCAAGTCGAAGTCTTACGAACCTTCCGAAACATTTTCGTAATACGTCCTTTCTTTTACATTTACCGTTTTACCCTTTTCTCTTCCCAATATTCACTTTCCGCCCGGCGTATATCTATATTTTCCTATCCGGCTCCCGGCTTCACATACCGAACAAATATATCCATCCTACCTCTTTTGACTTCCATGTCATCCCTCGCCTTTTTCCGCCGATAATCGATGCTCGCGGAATTCCACGATTAGTATAAAGGATCTTATCTCACCCGACTTGGCTCTATCGCACGATCTCATGAGAAAGAAGGTCAACCATTCCTAGATGCCCCGCCCCCTCCCTCCGTTTATAAACGTGGCCGGCTTTACACCCGCCAAACAGGACTCTACCGGACACGACTTTGCGTACAACCCTTGGACCGACTCGTTCCGATACCACTTTGTCACACCCCGACTTTACTAGGGTGTGATGGGCACCCGACCCACATTCGGAGCGAGCGAACCCGCTAACTCTTATTACACATGTGAACTTATGAATCAGTTAGAAATGAATACATAGAAATTTTTTTCTTTTCTTTCCATAAGCACGCTCCGACATCATATAAGACTCGTAATAACATGTCGGGCCGGAGCCGCTTATACCCATTGACAACCCATTACCCACGACTGCATTCTGCAAAGTCTCTAACTCTCCGGACAAATCATCATGGCACATATACTCTCGACTCGAAGAAGCACTCCAGACAAGTGGAGCCTACCAACCCCGCTGGACATCTTCTATGCTAGCTTCGGCATCCGGATTCACCGCAACGGTACGAAACGCAGCCCCGAAGAAGAGGTCGGTCACGAGCAATGTCCGAGTATGTAAGGCATGAAAAGTAACTCGGTAGGGATGTAATCACGTGTAATGACGTACGGAGATGTAGAACATATCATGTAGAAGAGAGTATCATATACGAGACATATCATGTGTAAAAGGAGTAAGCTATACATATGGAACATGTAACACGTACATATAGGGACATATCATGTATAAAGTCAGTAACCCCGTATACGTGGAGCATATCATGTAAGCCGTAACCGGTACATAGGGATCATATACCGTAAACCGTGACTCCGTGCATATGAGTGCCCCCCCGGGGGCGGATGCTATGCATCTTTGATGCGTCATATGGTATCATAGCCCAACAAGTCGGCTCACCCACATAGCAAATACGTCGGCTCGCCCATAATCCCGCGTCCGGCATCCCGCGTCCGGGATGATGCTCAAATTCAGTGGCAATGAAACATGTCTCCCTTCCCATTCCCCACATATACATGTATCCCATCCCCCCAACCCATATACGGTATGGTATGCACGAGAGCCCGAAAGTCATGTATCCATCGGAGAATGACGGTAAAGGTCGGAAACCTCCGATCGCATTACGGAGCAATCGTACCGCTTTGTCTCGCCTCAAGGATCAATAATCATAGGGCGAGACTACCAACGGAGAATAACATTAAGATAACGTAGAACATGTCATTTCGTGTCATATCATATCATGTCATATCATTTCATATCATATCATGTCATATCGTGTCATGTCATATCATATCATGTCATGTCATATCATATCGTGTCATAGACATTTTCTCATGTTTAGCATCATCTTTGTCATTGTAAAATCGGAGTCGTCGTTCTAGTCATTAAGACTTTCAATATTGTAAAACTTGGTTTTTGAAGAAAAAGGAATATTTTGGAAAACACTTGTAGACTTTTAGGGAAGGAAATCATGTTTTTTAAACCCTTACTTCTAGCTTTTGAAATGAAATCGTTATGGAAACGCTTAACACATCTTACATATGAATCATGCCATAGAAAGAGAAAGGACGAGCCTTAACATACCCGCGCCGCGCCTTACTAGCTACGTTTACTTGTCCAACTCGCTATCGCTAGTCTACATTCAAGAAGATTGACACCATCGTTAGGTTCATTATCATATGCCTCTCTTAATCCTTCAAATACATTTACTTGTTATCCGCCGAAATTTCAAGATCTCTCTAGTAAATACACCATCCCCGAGAATCTAACTCGGCCAATTTTTAATCAACAGCAATCCGGAATTCAACCCGGCCAAATTATCAACAACAACACCAACAATCATGCCAATAATATCAACATCACAACACTTTTATTCATAACAATATGTTCCATAAACATCCCACACGATGTTTTTCAACATACAACAACAACATGCACTTCCTTTCGTCCCAATCGAGGAGTATAATCTCGTCAACAAACTAACAATATTATATACCATCTTTACATATATAAATCAGTCCATACACATGGCCACAACATGTTCAAACAGCCCATAAACACAATCGCTTCAACACAACACTTTATGACCCTTCTCCATAACTATTTTCGTTTTAAAGCTTGCTAGACCTTAAAATAAACTCAACACAAGATATGGGATGAATAAAATACCTTATACTTGAAGAAACTCAGCCACATAAATTTTCTCCAACGCCACACTTGAGTAGAAAGAAGAACAATCACCTTTCACGGACTAGTTTGGCGAAATCTTGTTAAATTCCCAGTTATCAAACTATAATATTTGGGAGAAGTTTGAGAGAATTCTAGAAATTTTAGAATGCTAATATTGCTGAAAAAATATGATTTATGGGGTATTTATAGCACCCCCTAAGTCGGGTTTCACCGACCTCCCCACATGGGGCCCGCGGTTTCTCTTTATTATTTTTTTGGCAAAGCAAGGTCTCTCTCTTAAAATGGCCATAACTTTTGATTCCCATATCGTGTCGTGTCCACAAACTACCGTTGGAAATCTAATTCAATTATCTACAACTCTTATTTCTCGGGGGTTTTCCCAAATTCCAAACGTATAATGCCGTGTTTGCCCCTTAAAGTCAGGTCATCCGAAACGTTTTCTTAAATCGTCCTTTTGAGGGCTTACACTCATTTTTGGCTTATGGGTCCTTCTTAGGACTTGCTCAACTTCACATGTACTACCCATATATCTCTTTATATGTCTTTTATAAAGTCCCGATGGGCGGCCCCACCTTGGCTTATGGTTACAAGGGCTATCCTCGAGTGATCACGTTAACCGTTTACTTCCTACGCTCTCCAAATTCCATATATATACATTCTCATACTCGTATAATATAATCTTTATCCCCGATCCTTGTGTGAAATTCCCCGTTTTGCCCCCGGCCTTCCACATTATTTCCATGAACCATTTTGCGACCTCTTTTACCCTTAACCTTTCCCGATATTTCCATACTACTCATATTCATAACCAACTTGTACATTAAAATAATTTTGGGAGATGGTCATTCCCTTATCTTTGCCACGACTACCTTGAAATATCCGAACGTATAAAATACGGGATATAACATATGTAAAGCACAGAACACAGTAAATAAGACCACAGCCGAACTGGACTTTATCAAAATAAATATAGAAATCAGGGAATCAAAACTTGCTCGTGAATTATATCTCATGCATATCCATATCATGTCATCAAATCATTAAATACATACAACGTAATCTTGCCCTCCAGGGAGGGACTCGGTAAGTAAAGTCATGTAAACATCATATATAGCAATCATGAAATCATGCAATCATATGCATATGCCGTACCCGGCCCTCCAGCGAGGGACTCGGTGAATAGGATTATCAAACGCCATCCTGGCCGCCATCCCCATATCATCACACCATCTGATCATCATATATGTACGTATACCGTACCCGGCCCTCTAGTGAGGGACTCGGTGAATAATGCAATGAGACTGTGCACGAATACATACCCGGCCCGGGACTCGGTGAAAGACGTATTAAGCTTGCACGAGCAGAGTAGTGAGAATACCACATGCAATATAAAACATACAACAATCTTACAGAGACTTGAAGGCGTAACACGGATGACAGATCTCATAGCGGACCTTTAATAATAGTCGAGCATAAGTCTTTCGGATGTCGAAATATTTCATATCGCCGTAATCTTTCGGAGTAATTGCAAATTCCAAAGTAGATCATAGGGCTCGAATAAATAATTATAATGTTTATCCCGTGGAACTTAGAAAGGTAGCTAAACTTTCCTTAGTTTTTATTTTCAAGTAATTCACGCGGGATAATAGGGGAAAATCCGGACAAAGTGGGCCCACCTCGGTCAAATGAGGTGGCGTATGTAAATTACGCATGTCAAACTTCATAACGTCATTTATGAGTACTCTAAGACAATCGGATTTTCATTTGCACAAATTATAGAGGTTAAAACAATTTTTCCGACTATTTACACAACAAACCATTCAATTCCTACCGAATGAAAAAGGAGTAAATTCGAACGTAGATTCCGAGGAGTAGAGTCGCCCCAAGGCTCGTATCAAAGCCTATCATACCTAGGACGTGCCAAGGAAAGAATAGGTAAAGCTTTACATACCTTATATGCTCCTTACGCCTTTCCAAATTCACTCTCTCCGTTTCGCCAAAAATCTGCAAATGGTCGCATTGACCCGGTTACATTCATGAGACTTACGCTTTCCAAGCTTAACCAATATTGTTCTATAACAATTTGGGCAGCATCTCCCCTATACATATAGCATCCCCGAGATTCAACTCGGCTCATTTCAACAACAACCAAACCAATAACCAAGCGACAACACCAACAATCAACTCAAAATACATTCTAACTTTAATAGCTCTTTTTCTACATAATTCAACAACATTCATAATATTCCAATAACTTACCTCAACTACTTACATTCAAACCGATATCGACATTTATACGTTTGATTACTAATTCAAAACCATTCAAACAATATTCAAGAACATTTCAACCAATTCACACAATTCTCCAAACAACTCAAACCATACTCCAACTCACCCGAATTCATCTCCAAACCCGAAAGCAACACCAAACACATTCTTATCTTCCAAATTCATGATTTACCTCATTAATCCACATACTAACAATGCAATATTCATAAAGGTAAAAGTTGCATAAAATCACATAAATTCTCAAGTCATGCCATAACCAACGTAACATCATTCTAAGTTATCAAACTTGCATTTTTTCCTTATGAAATCCATCACGACGACGACGAAACACTAACGACAATTTGTTCATTCAAGACTACATAAAGGGGAACCCTACGGCCAACATCAAACTTCCACACAAAAATGATTTTCCTTCTTTTCTTCACACAACAACAATCAAAACATGCTAATTAACATTAATACATGGCTTATACTTCAACACACACATGCACGCCTATACTCCATATGCACGCATCACTTCCCCAATTCAATTCAACTTCCATCATGAATTTCTTTCTTTTCTAGCATCCAACAACACATATAAACCATTTATAACACAAGAAAACAAGATTAAACTCACCTTTCCTCTTCACTTCTTCACTTGACCAAAGTTGGTCGTTAGAGAAAACGAGCGAACTATCTTCCGAAATAACAACGCTACGTTACTTAGCACCCTTGAATTAGCAACTTTGCTCAAGGATTAATTTTTTTGATGGAAGAACTTGTCTTATTTTTTTCCTCCAATGGCCGAAATAGGCTTTTTTTTTTTTCTTCTTTGGTTTCTTGATTTCTCTAGAGAATTTCTATGTTGAAGATGACCAAGTCATCTTCTTTATAATATATCACATGTTACATGTGGCCATGGCCCACTATGAAGTGGCCGGCCACCCTTGCTCCACTTTTTTTTTTTTTTTTGAATTTTCAACTTTCCCAAAATAGTCTACTTACTAAAAATGGAAAATTCCTCCAAGTGTTTTCTTACCCTTTTCAAGACATTAAAATCACACACAATTTAAGCCTTCAAAACAAACGAACGTCTCTCGGGGTAGCCTTGTCCCTAACTTCTCATACTTCACTCAAGTTGTCCCGTTACTCAAACTACGGGATATAACAACAACCAATTCGAAACGCATTCTAATATTAGCAATTCTTTCCATATAATTCGACAACATACGTTCAAACCAACATCGACGCCCACATATTCAAATACTAATCCAAGCTCATTCAAACAATATTCAAGACACTTCTAACAATTCACAAAATATTCAAATCATCCAACCAACGCACCATGGAACCCGAAACCTTCCCAACTCAACATGAGCAACTTTAACATATTTCTTTCTTCCAAAACTCATAAACTACATTATCAATCCATGCGTTCATAACATTACTTCCATAAATTCAAGAAACTATACAAAACTTCCATTAGCTTCCATACCAAGCCGCAAATAACTATAACTTCAATTTGAATCGTTAACTCGTCATTATCATCATAGAATCCATAATAACAACAACTAAAATACCACCTAGAATTTGTTCATTCCTTGCCATACAAGACAACCCATTTTCGGCCACAACATCAACACACAACTTCCATAATTTCTATCCATTTCTACACACTACAACAACACCCAAACATGCTAAATACAATTAATCCATTATTCCTACACAACACACACTACTCACATGCCAAACCCCAACATGCAATATTTCATGAATTTCATACATTTCCACATACCACAACATGCACAAATCATCCATAATACATGAAAAGAGGATTGAACCTTACCTTTTTCCACTTATCTTCTTACTCAGCTAGGATGAAAACTTCAAGAACAAACACTTTGCTTGCTTCAACAACAACTCCATGTTGTTTAGGACCCTCCAATGAGTTGAAAACCTAGAAGAAATAATTTTTTTAAGATCAATTTCCATGGGCTTGAATTCAGCCACCATGGCCGAATATGTTGCCCCCTTTTGCCTCCAAAGTTCTTTAACTTTCTTGAACTTTCTAGGAGCTAAAATATGATGAAGATGATTTAATTAATCATCTTTCTCTCCATATATAATTCATACACATGGCCCATGGCCCACACACATACATGGCCACATGTGGTCATTTTCATGAATTAATATGTTTCCAAAATTTCACTTCTAGCCCTTAATTTTCATGAAATGCTTAACTTTACTTAATTCACTTTTAACCCCAAATCTTCCTTATTCCAAGTTTACCCTTAACACTCCATACCAATAAAAGATGAACATGCAACTTATGCATTA
The DNA here is from genome assembly GCF_029784015.1 of Lycium ferocissimum. Classification (NCBI taxonomy): domain Eukaryota; kingdom Viridiplantae; phylum Streptophyta; class Magnoliopsida; order Solanales; family Solanaceae; genus Lycium; species Lycium ferocissimum. The sequence goes on along the minus strand of NW_026726402.1, from coordinate 1,378 downwards.
AAATCAACAAAATCGAAAATTAAAAGTCTTGTCCATAACTTGTCGCAACCAACTTAGAATATTCCAATGTACAAAGTACGGGGTATAACAACTTCAATGGGTCGGGCAACCCCAGAGCCCCCATGAGGGCTTACTGCGACTAATTGGTTGGTAATGGCGGAAACGAAGCTTTGCTCATGAGTTTGTTTAGTCGAAGTTTGTCAGGAACGGCTATGGAATTATTTATCTCTCAAGACATTAGCCGATGGAAAACATGGAAAGAAATAGCGAGCTCATTCATGGAAAGATTCCGCTTCAATGTGAAAAATGTGCCTGATCGCTTCTCATTGGATAAAATTCTTTAGAAATCGACTGAAACCTACCGAGAATATGCTAGTCGCTGAGGATGAAGCCGCGCGCAACCACCCATGACCGAAGCTGAGCTGGTAGCCGCATTCATAAGGTACCAAGAAGCTGATTGCTTTGACAAAATGATAACTATGAAAGGGAGTTCCTTCGCAGATATAGTTGCTATGGAGGAAGATATTGAAGATAGCCTTAAAAACAGCAAGATTTTTAGTGTATTGAACATATCAGGTGCGTCTGGCACCATGAGTGGCAAAAAGAAAAGAGAAGACGTAGCCTACATTTCTAGAACTACTAGTTCAAAAAGCCAAGGAAAGGCAATGACCCATAAAAATTCAAATAGCTACTAATCACCTCCACCAACCAACTACACAACCACCTCACCCCAATGTAGCCCAATGACTGTGTGATACGCACAACCCGGCTACCAAGCTTCTCAACCAAACTATCAAATACCAGTGCCAAGCAACAGAACCCCATGACCAAATTATCGAATGCCAGTACCTAATAACCAAGTTCCGCAAAACCAGACTTTCCAGAACCAGCCTCTACCAGCAAACTATGAGGCGCCCCAAAGGAAACTTATGAGAGTATTCACTCCTCTGTCGGAATCAAGGACAAGTCTATTTGTCAAGCTAAAGGATGTCGAGCGAGTAAGTGCCATCCCACCAAAACCTTTTAACCCCACTGATCGATGAAAGGGCATCTCACCAGTTCATCATTCTAACCAAGCTGGCCATGCCACTGAATATTGCATAAACCTAAGACACAAATTACAAGACATGATTGACAATTGTGAGCTCATCTTAGAGCCAATACCTCCAAATATGGACTCCTGCTAGGATATTGTCACGACCCAATCGGAGGGCCATGACAGTGCATCTTGCTAACCCACCCGGCACTTTATCGTACTCTCATAATCACATCTAGGTGAGCCACACGCTTACTCATAATTTATATTCATCAATAGTGCTAATCTCGTTGGGCAACAACACATTTATATCATCATCAATAACAATGCCCATATCCATAT
>NW_026726401.1:0-38492 GCF_029784015.1 Lycium ferocissimum | reverse complement strand
GAGAGAGTGAGGAAAAAAAAAAGGAGAAATTTTTCAAGGGGGGGTTTGGGGGTTTGGGGCCCCAAATAGCCGCAGGGGTAGTCTTATTTTCGGGGATTCGGGTTGGGGATTCTGGGCGAAAAACCAAGATATTGTTGTCCAAAAGTAAGAAAAGGCATGGATCTTTTTTCTATTTACTTTAAATCCGCTTTTTTTCCCAGAAGATAAGTGTTTAGATAATTGTTTAGTAAGTTGATTAGTTACGAAAGTTGAAAAATAGCGTGTGTCTTGTTTGTTTTATGGTAGATATTGGTGTTGGAAATGATGTTATTGATGTTGGTGTTGTTGTTGTTGTTGTTGGTTGTTGAGTTGAGGATTCGGTCTAGGCATATAAGCAGGGGAGATGCTGCCCGATTTTCGGCAGGATATAGAACAGTTTTACTTGAAAGCTTAACACAAGTATACTATGATGAGTCTAACGATAGTGTGAATTCTTTTAAATGTAGACTCATGAGCTTGGACGAATAGGTGTAGATAATTGGAGAGTGAGCAGGTATGTAAAGTTACCCTTTCTTTCTTTTTTTGGCATGAATTACATAAAGAGGGCGAACGACGAACATACATAACTCCAATGAATTCTAGTTCTCAGTGGTACTTGATATGATAGTTGTCTTCGATTCTCAAGTGTTGGTTCATTCTAATTATTCTATTGAGTCTCACATGATGATTTAGTTTGTATATGGTTGCTCCTGATATTCTATTCGTGCATAACGTTATTACATCATTTCATCGAGTCCCCCGGTACTGGCACGTATTCGTTCGCGTTTCGTTGCATTGTTCACCGAGTCCCCTCGCAGGGCCGGGTACGGTATATATATGATTATTTCCCGAGTCCCTCACTAGAGGGCCGGGTATATATATATGATGATTTCACCGAGTCCCTCACTAGAGGGCCGGGTACGGTATATATGGATGTGACTTCATTCACCGAGCCCCATGATGGGCCGGGTACAGTATATTATATATATATGCATGGCTCATTTCATAAGGTACAGATGCTTTGGTATTCCTTGATTATCATATTTGTCTTCTGTCATGTTTTTGCCTACCATGATCTTCATTCTTGTACTTCGTTTACATACTCGGACATTTTTTGTCCGACCCCCTTTTCGGGGTCTGCGTTTCATGCCCGCGGTGCGAAACTCGGTTTGGTGATCCTCGGTTAGGACTCACTCGAAGAGCTTGGAGAGCTCCATTGTTCGAAGTTTGATGTCACGACCCAACCCCGTAGTAGTGACTAGTGCCGAGTCGGACACTCGTATACGCTGTTACTATAATCGGTCCAATAATTTGCATGATAAGAACTTATATACAAAGAGAGACCAAGACGTCGTCTCAAATGCACATATATATACATATCACAGCAACCTATCTCCTGAGGAGTTACAACTTTCGACAGATAACATCGCACATAAGACGGAAAGGCTATCATAACATGTGGGAACGCCCCAACTATATATACGCAAGCCGACAAGGTCGCGCGACATACAACATCCCAAAACATATATATACATACACAAGCCGACAAGGCTGCCACTACGAATGGGAACGTCCCAAAGCATAAATCATACGGACACAACTGAACAGTAACTATACACAACCCACACATATGTCTACGGACCTCTATAAGAATAATAGTAACATATGACGGGACGGCCCCCGCCGTACCCCTGGATAACACATATGTACATATATCGGCGGATCTACATGGCAAAGTCTGAGTCAGGAACAACGGAACACGGCAAGTCGGTGAGGTAAATCCTAAGTCAAGGATCACTAAAGCAAGAATGCATACTGCGGGCATGAAACGCGGCCCCGAAAGAAAGAGGGTCGATACGAAATATGTACCGAGTATATAAAGCATGAAATACGAAAACGATTATAACCGAAATAAGAAGCACGAAACGAGTACAATAACCAGAATACCAAAATGCTTGCTTTTGAAACTCAAATCATGCATGTCAATATCATATATCATATCAGGCTGTTATAGAACTCGGTGAACATGGTCGCCACCCCCGTCTTTGGTGCCATAACACAAGATACTCCGTAACACAGCATAACTCCGTATCACAGCATAACTCCGTATCACAGCATAGCTCCGTATCACAGCATAGCACCATAACACAGCATAACACCATAACACAGCATAACACCATAACACAGCATAACACCATACTATATATATATACCGTACCCGGCCCTCTAGTGAGGGACTCGGTGAAAGATGTAATAACAGTATGCACGAGCAGAGTAGTGAGCAACCATATGCATATAAATCATCTTTTGAGACTCAATAGATAAGTAGACTAACCAACGCTCGAGTATCAGGATGATAGTCATACTCAGTACTCTTTGAATATCATTATGAACTATATCAAAATAAAGCCTCAGGGATCATAGACATGTATCATATTAATACGAAACAACTTATGAAAGTTATGGTCATTAGTTATTGTGAAGTCTTTCAAGAATAGGAACTTTTATGCATCGTTTACTATCCAATCATATAAAAACTCGAGGGCAGTAGCTCGACTATATTAAGAAGTCTAACATCAAGAAGTGAATAAGAATCATAAACATGCTCGGAACTTATGAATAGAGTTACCCCAAAGCTCATATCGTATCATACTTACATCTAGGACATGCCAAAAGAAAGAAGGGATAGGCTTTACATACCTTTAGCGTTTACTCACAACACAACACGTATACGCTGCCCAATAGTGTCTCAACCTATATTAAGACGTCAAGAACTATGGTTAAGCTACGGGGAGATTCAAAACGTATGCTAACGTTAGTCACTCCTTTATAGATAATTAGACGACGTTTCCCTTATATCCAAACCAACCACATACAACCAAGCCAACATCAATAATCATATGTTCAAATACCAACCCGAGACTATTCAAAACAAGACTCGAGAACGCTCCGGACAGCCCGTACAACATTCCAAAACAGCCCACGTTCACAATATTCGACAACAATCGACATACGGCTATTACATATTCAAGTTACTCTTAATGATTCATAGTCGTAACATTTTCATCTAAACAACCTTACAATAGCCCAACCAACACACCACACGACATATAATCTTAATTACTTTTAATCTTCCAAGCTTAACAAGAACAACAACAACACATTATTTTCATTCAAATTCATGAACAATACCAACAACCACACGTTAACAACATTATCCATTTCGATGCAAGAAACTATACTAATTCCATATTAACTTCTACAACAGCCCATAAACAATTACAACTCCATCTTGAACCATTAGGTACCTCCATTCTTATCACAAATCTATAACAACAACAACCAAAATGCCAAGTAAAATCAATTCACCATTCTCTACACAAAACAGCCCCTACACGGCTTCAACAACATTTTAACACCAACATACATGATTTCATAGATTCAATCCATATTTACTAAGTTAAAACAAGCCCAAATCCTTACTAAAACATGTAGAACAAGATCAGCCCTTACCTTAGCAACTTGACTTCTCAATCTTGGCTAGAATTGGTGAATTGAAATAATACTTGTTCTTGCTATTCCAATGGCTACTCCACGTTGCTATGCACCTTCCAAAGGGTTGAAATACCTTGGAAAAATTATAAATTGAACACAAGAGTTGGAGCTCTCCATGGACAGCCATGGCCGAGAGCTCCTCTCTCTATCTCTAAGGTTTTCTTGAAATGTTGAAGATGAAAAATGAGCTCTTAGTCATCAATTTGGTATTTATGTGCTGCCTTAGGGAGTGACAAGTGTCCCACTCAAGGCTTAAGCCAATCAAAGTTGGCCATGCCATGGGTGGGACCCACACGGCCATTAACACTTAATTAGTGAAGTAATTAAACTTTTAATCCCACTTAATAATCTAATCATGGTTAATTAACCCCTAATATCCATTAATATTTCCATGCCAATTAAAATTTATAAGCAACTTGTGCATAAAAAAAAAAAATCGGGGATTAAAAGTCCTCGTCTCATATCCATAAATAATCTTGTCCTTGGACTTATGCCGATTAGCTTACGAATAATCCGCCGTATAAAAATACGGGATATAACATCCTTCCCCCCTTTAGAACATTCGTCCTCGAATGTTAAATCAGTCCTATAAGGTCTTATAAAAAAAATTCGGGGGAGTCTCCTTCATTTCTATAGCATGTAGTCTCATCTACCAATCAATATAGTCAAATGAGGGACTTAAATTACCTGCAGGCATAGGGAACAAGTAAGGATACTTATTCTTCACCTCTTCCTCGGCTTCCCAAGTCATCTCTTCCCTTTTACTATTTTGCCATAATACCTTGACGGAAGCCATATCCTTAGTACGCAACTTTCTCACTTGACGTTCGAGTATAGCTATAGGGTTCTCCTCACAAGACAATTCTTCCGTTACTTGGACATCATCCACGGGGAATACTCTAGATGGATCACCAATATATTTACGAAGCATCGACACGTGAAAGACGGGGTGTACCACTTCCAAATTAGATGGTAGGTCCAACTTACAGGCAACCTTGCCTACCCTACGAACATTCCTTTCCGAACCTCATCACCCCCTTCATGGGTGTCACGTTTAAGAACACCCAATCATTAATCTGAAACTCTAAGTGTCGACGTCGATTATCTATATGTGACTTCTTGTCAACTCTGGGCTGCTAATAACCTCTCCTGAATAAGCTTCACCTTATCAACAGTTCTTGAATCAATTCTGGGCCGATTAACTTAGCCTCGCCAACATCGAACCAACCAATAGGTGACCTGCACGTCCTGCCATACAATGCCTCATATGGTGTCATCTGGATACTAGAATGGTAACTATTATGATAAGCAATAGTGGCAAATGGTCGTCCCAACTATCTCTGAAATCAATAATACAGGCTCACAACATGTCTTCTAGCGCCTGGATAGTACGCTCGGTCTGTCCGTCAGTCTGAGGGTGAAATACTGTGCTAAGATTCACTTGTGACCCCAATCCCTTCTGGAATGATCTCCGTGGAGTTAGCCGTAAAATCGGAGCTCCTCCGTCCGTATAATAGATGTGGGAACCTCATGAAGTCTCACTATCTCCTCGACATATAACTTCGCATAGTTCTCAACGATTAGGTGGCTTTGGTAGGAGAAAATGGGTTAATTTTGTTAGTATGTCCACAATAATTCATATAGAGTCATACTTAGTGGAGTGCGAGGTAAGCCTGTAATGAAGTCCATATTCTAGAATCTTCAGCCTCATGTATTACTTTTTGACTTCTTTAGAAGACCTTGACTGGTGCTTTACCTCTTGGCTTTTAATCTCAATCCTTAGAGTTGGCTATCAAGTAGCGCTGGAGTTCCCTCATATAATAACTTTACATAGTAAATTTCGTGCTCTGTCTATCATTAACTGGTATAATTCTGAAAGAATTTTTTATTTGACATGTAAATTCACTGTCATCCAGTAACCAGCTTGTTCTGATCGTCTTGCTTAAACCATTCTATAATTCTCTTAACCCAACTTGTAACACTCTAGGCACATTGTCTCGTGTCATTTCTTTATCTTTAATTCAAGCTCTTCTATTGCCTCGGTGCTCAGAGTTTGTTCTTAGTTCTCTTGTCACACGCCCTATTGCAATCTTTACAGGAATATACATAGGTGTTCAAATTAGCCCAAGAAATACCTTAGCGTCGTCTCACTAGTCTTCATGCTTTACCCTACATTCTCCTCTCGTATCTTACAATCAGTATCGAGATAGATCTTTAGTTCAACCATGGCCATGTCCTGTCTGCTCTCAGTACTAATTCTATCTCGGTAATTTCGCTTAAACAATCTTTACATCTTTCTGTAATGTACCCAAAATATCATAACTGCATTGTCATTATTGAGTCCTTACTCCTCTTACCAAGTACTCACTCACTTGGTCTTACGCTTAACATACAAATATTCGTAGGTTGCATAACTATTCTTGTACAATTTGTGTAAGGTATATTCAATCTTAAACATAGTCTTTCCGTCTCCTGGTTCATTCTATTTTACCTATCTCATTCATACTGAAACTCGCTCGTCCTATTTTGTCATATTTCATTCCCTTCCTTTATTCACTCTTTGATTTTCTCATTTCTCACCATAGGAGATTTTCTATTCCCCCTCCTTTGTTACTTATAAGTTGCAATATCATTAGCAAACAACTCTATAGCCAACATCTTGGCCTTTAATCCAGTATAGCATCGCTATCCTTTATAATATCTCTTAAGTTACTCGATATCATTCTCTTGTCGTATTCTTTCTTTTTTATATGCACCCATTTTCTAATGTCATATCATTCAAGATCTCTACTAATAATTCTCAACACTGTCTCAATTACCATCCTAACCTCTATCCATTTATTGCTGGCTTTTGGATCTTACTAACTGTTTCAGCAAGGGATCTCACTTGAAGTTTAAACATCCATATCAAATATATTGTAGTGTCAATTGTTTCCATCTCATACTTGCATTTCTCTTACCCGCTTCCCCCCTTTAGGGTGTACTTATACCATTGTCTATTTATATTCTGCTCTATGTCCCTATTTCCAATCTCAAATTCATCCGATCCCTTTTTCCAATTCACTTGGTACCGTACCATATCCATGTCTGTGTACCGCGACGAGTACCCGATACCAAGTTGTAACAATGGCCTTACCTTATCACCATGTCGTCATATACTTTCAAGTCTTATTCTTATTACTAAGTGGGCCGTATAAACACCGGCATTTTTTTTTTCCTAACAACATCGCCGATAATAGCATACATGTACACGAGTAGTAGTATTCAATCATCGACATATCACACGGCGAGAAAGACAACTAGGCTATGAAACATCTGACTGTACATATCTGTCTACGAGCCTCTAAACACGATACATATAATTACAAGTAACTGACTTTGCTGTGTCCAAATATATACACAAAAGTAGTACCCAAAATAGAAGCTCCGGAACAACTGGAGCGCCTTCCAATGTACGGCTGAAAAAGCTCCTAGGAGTCGAGCCCGTCAACCTGTCTACCTGCGTGGCATGAGACGCAGCCCCCAAGAAAAGGGGTCAGTACGAGCAGTGTACCGAGTATGTAAGCCATGAAAGATAATACAGTGAAGCATGTAACATATGAGCAATAACAACATGTGGAACCAAAGATCATATAACGAGATAAAAGGATAACCTGTACCTGTAAGTGCCTTTCAGGCGATGTCATGCTTGCTTATTATATACTTTTTTGTTCAAAACATTTCGTGTCATATACATGTGAAAATAAAACAAGTCATGTCGCCGAAATACGTCGGCTCGCCCACATGTGTCCCGCGTCCGGCATCCCGCGTCCGGATGGAATTACGCCACCGACCAGGTGGCAATGCGTCTATAGCGCAACATGTATCCATTCCCCAAAATTCCCCATTTTCATATACATATCATATACATGTCATATACATATCATATAAGCAACATGCATGAGAACCCAAAGAAAGTCATGTGTCTATCGGGGTGACGTAAGGTCGGTAGCCCCCGATTACCTTATGGAATAACCACGGTCGCTTCGTCTCACCTTGAAGGAACAATCACTATAAGGCGAGACTATCAATGAATAGCAACACCACAAGAAAACATAAGACAGGATTATAAAGTTTATATAAAAGAAGTAAAGGGAACCGATATACACGTATATCGAGACTCAAGTGACAAACATAAAAACACGGTCATTATATCCCATTGGGTCATCCACGAAGAATTCAAGACATTTCGATTTCATTTCCAAGGGTTTCGGACGTTTGAACATCTCTTTTCCTTAAAGCACAAGCTGTGGATTCAATTCTATTGAATGAATAGTGAATAAATTTAGGTGTCGTTTCCGAGGGGTAGGACTTTTCCCGAGGGTCGGATTTCAACTTATACTAACTAGGACATGCCAAATGAAGGAGAGGTAGGCTTCACATACCTTTTACGCGTCGTTCACGTCTCCAAACTCAAGCTCCAAGTTCGCCAAAATCTACAAATTGGTCATGTTTACCAAACATGATTAGTGCCTTTAGAATTGAATTCTTAAAATAATACTTGGCTACCGAAATTTCGGCGCACCTCCCCTATAAATTCCATTCCACCAAGTTCAACTTGGCCAATTTTTATCAACAACAATCCGGGAATTCAAACCCGCCAAACTATCAACACAATATCAACCAACCAATTCAATTCTTTTCAACAATTCAATTCAATTCCAAAATATTCAATTAATTCAACATATATTCAACAACAATCAATCAATATACTACTTCCTTCAAAACCTTCCAACTCCAATAAGAACATTATACTTCATATGCCAACAACACCATACTAACAACATTATCTTTCATACATACAAGAACATGATATTCAATTTAAATACTCCAACCACAAGTCTCCGACTTCTACAACTTCATAAGATTATTATGCATTCATTAGCAACATAATATCTACAACACAACAACAACCAAAACATGCTAAACAAAATTGATTCTTCACCCCTACACCTATGCACCTATTCGGCCAACCCTCCATATTCATGTTTTTCATGAATTTCCATATTTTCCATACATTACGACAACAACCAACACACCACATAACACAATACAACACAACACACACACACACGGCTTGCTTCTTGCAAGTCACGGCCACACACACACATACTTCCAACACATGAATTTCATCCATTTCCATGCACACAACATACTCTACCATCCATAACATATAAGAAAAGAATTAAACCTTACCTTTTTCCCTTACTTCTTCACTTGGCTTGCAATAGAAGACTTGCCAAGACTTGTGTTTTCCTTGCTCCAAATACACCTTACTATGTTAAGAGCCCTTCAAGGAATGGTTTGGCTATGAAGAACAAGTTGGAAACTCTCCCTCCTTTCCTTTTTTTTTTTTTTTTCCTCGGTTTTTTTTTCTTCAAGCTTGGCCGAATGGCCTTGTTCTTCTTTTCTCTCTTTCTTGATTTCTTGTTTCTTGAAAACTCTAGGGGAAAATAAGATGACCAAGTCATCTTTCCACCTATATATATATATATATAGTCCCTTCCAATAGTAATCAACCAAATTGCCCCTAGTTGGCTTAATTTAATTTGGCCACATATTGCAAGTGGGGTCCATGGCCAAGTGGCCCCCTTTCTTGAAAATTCTAGCAAATTTCTCCTTTTTCATGAAAAATATTTTCCTTAGTTCCAAATTTGCCCCTAGCCTTTCTCCATATTTCCATGAGTCGTTTTGCAAATTTACCTTTTTACCCCTGGCCTTTCTTAATATTCCAACTTTACAATTTTCCATACGCAACTTGTGTCACTTGCCTTGACTTACCCGAGGGTACAAAATACGGAATGTAACATCCTCCCCCCTTTAGAACATTCGTCCTCGAATGTTGAACTGGCCTTATAGGGTGTTACCACACTTCGGGGAGGTTTCCCTTATGGTTGTCGTACACCATCACTCAACACGTCCGTTCAGATACCTTGGTTGACTTATACTTTCTTGTTATACCATACTTCATAGGACGCCGTCTTAGTTGTCCCTTTTATATCTCTACTGATCTTTTTCGGTTATCTTCCTTGGTTGTTCTCCATATTTGCGTCGTACTGTACCCGTCGTCAACTTGTTCTACGCCTTCTTCTGTAGTTGCTCGATGTGCCAACATATCCAAATTCTTGTCACCCTCTCATTCGCAACGTTTCCAACCACTATTTGAACTTACCCTGATTCTGGAGCTGTGCTATACTTGTTTCCTTTTCACCAGCCCAGTCTAACTCAGTCTACGCAACCTCTATTACGTCTCCAGTCATCCCATATACTCTAATATCATCTAGGCTACCCTAACTTCACATTTGTCCTCTATCTCTATACTTATGAAATTTTTGGGATATTTCCCGGGGGTCACCCATCATGGAATTGCTCCCATTCCAAAGACGCTTAACCCTGAAACGTTAACGTATTCTGGTATCTTAATGCTAATATATTTACATCCACTCCCCCGCACGGGCTTTGTCACGTAATCCGTGCGTATTAGAGTACTAGTCACTTTCGACACGCCTTCGGAACGTACTTTTCTCTTAATTACCATTTTAGCCCTCTCGGGCCCTTAATACTCACTTCTTGTCTATGCGTATAACTACCTTTCGTCCAGATTTCTAGATTTCATCAACGATATAAAGAATGACACATGACGGTATAGAGTTTAGATCAATCACATATGTACTTTATAAAGGAATGCCGATAGGTACCCGTAGCCGCGTCCCGGGAGGGCTCGGATCCCCGCTCGTCTCGTCGTGCAAATATGCGGTTCCGGGGACCGCCCGTACTAGGGTGCTCCTCCTCTCCTCGACCACGACCGGCCGGGGCCCGGGACGTCCGTCCGGAGGGCGCACGGTCGACGACGAACCAATGGCGGATCCGGCGGGGGCCGAGTCCGGTCTCTCCCGGATCCTCCGTGCGCTCACGCATCAAGTGGTCGGTCCCGACCACAAACAAAACAAGCACCTGTGTCCAGGTAGCACTGCCCAGAATGTAGCTTGCCACATCGAGTGCATCGCGGTGGGGGTGGCCCTGTCCTATTTGACTCGGCTCTATGCTGGGACCCTGATGCTCGGGCACTCTGATCCGGTTCTGGATACCTGGAATGCTGCGGTGCCTGTCCCCCTCTATATTCACCTCTGGCCCCAAAAGATCTGGCTCTTTTTCTGGAGCCCCTATCCGAATCACGCTCGCCCCTCCGTTGCTGGTATCGTTCCTCCGTGTTTGGGCGTGGGCCCGAATGCGAGCGATAGTCATCCCGTCCCGGAGTGAGGGCCGCGCGCGCGCTTTGGCTAAATGTGGCCCTAGCCCTCTCACGTACTGGTGCACACGATCCCCCATATCCGCTACCATAGCTGGGGCGTACCTGGCTAGCGAGTCAAAACGGAGGTTGTATTCCCGAGCACTCATATTTCCCTGTCTGAGATTCAAGAACATATCGCCGGGCCGTCGAACCTCTGGTGGTAGGTAATGTCGCAGAAATGCCTCGGTGAACTCTCGCCAGACGGGGGAGGCGCATTTGCTCCCCTCGAGGATATCCAATTATTATACCAGTGGACCGCTATATCCCGCAATCTATAGGAGGCCAATTCTCTTCGACTCGGTCTCCGAAGCATGTATTATCTTCAGTGTCCTCAGCATTTCATCTAAAAAGCTTTGTGGGTCCTCCTCTGGCTTCGATCCATAGAATTCTGGAGGATTTAGGGAGATAAAATCACGGGCTCTGGCGCTCGCCGCCCTGTCCCCTTGGCCCGTATCTTGCCGCTGAGCTTGTGCGGCGACTAACTGGGTCAGCAACTGGATAGCTTCCGTTACCTGCTGGCCCGCGGCCGCTGGTACTGGCGCCGGAGCTCTACCCCCCGCTCCGCCGCGCGCGGGGAAGCAGAGAAGCCTCGTTGTGAGACTCGCCCACTTCTACCTCCGCTGGTGGCTCCTGTTCAACTCTTTTCCCAGCCACCCTCTTGCCCTTCCGGGCTGCTGTAGCTTTCCTCGTCACCGGCATTACTGAAACCATAACGCAGGATTAAGAAAGAATATAGAAACCGGTAACATAGCTCTATCGCACGATCTGGAATGCAAAGAAGGTCATATTTCCTAAATGCCCGCAGCCTCCCGTTTATAAGTGTGGCGCGCTACACACCCATAAACAGACTCTACCGGACACGGCTCGTAGACAAACCTAGGACCGACCGCTTCGATACCACTTTGTCACGACCCAACTAGGGGCCGCGACGAGTACCCGATACTTGTACCGAGCACCCCCTGTCATATGTCTTGTTCTTATTACTAAGTGGGCCGTATGAACACTGGCATTTTTTTTTCCTTAACAACATCGCCGATAATAGCATACATGTAAACGAGTAGTAGTATTCAACTGTACTGACATATCACACGGCGACAAAGACAACTAGGCTGTGAAACATCTGACTGTACATATCTGTCTACGAGCCTCTAAACACGATACATATAATTACAAGTAACTGACTTTGCTGTGTCCAAATATATACACAAAAGTAGTACCCAAAATAGAAGCTCCGAACAACTGGAGCGCCTTCGATGTACACCGAGAAGCTCCTAGGAGTCGAGCCCGTCAACCCGTCTACGCTCGCGTGGCATGAGACGCAGCCCCCCAAGAAAAGGGGTCGACGAGCAGAAGTACCGAGTATGTAAGCCATGAAAGATAATACAGTGAAGCATGTAACATATGAGCAATAACAACATGTGGAACCAAAGATCATATAACGAGATAAAAGGATAACCTGTACCTGTAAGTGCCTTTCAGGCGGATGTCATGCTTGCTTATTATATACTTTTGTTCAAAACATTTCGTGTCATATACATGTGAAAATAACAAGTCATGTCGCCGAAATACGTCGGCTCGCCCACATGTGTCCCGCGTCCGGCATCCCGCGTCCGGATGGAATTACGCCACCGACCAGTGGCAATGCGTCTATAGCGCAACATGTATCCATTCCCCAAAATTCCCCATTTTCATATACATATCATATACATGTCATATACATATCATATAAGCAAGATGCATGAGAACCCAAAGAAAGTCATGTGTCTATCGGGGTGACGTAAGGTCGGTAGCCCCCGATTACCTTATGGAATAACCACGGTCGCTTCGTCTCACCTTGAAGGAACAATCACTATAAGGCGAGACTATCAATGAATAGCAACACCACAAGAAAACATAAGACAGGATTATAAAGTTTCTATAAAAGAAGTAAAGGGAACCGATATACACGTATATCGAGACTCAAGTGACAAACATAAAAACACGGTCATTATATCCCATTGGGTCATCCACGAAGAATTCAAGACATTTCGATTTCATTTCCAAGGGTTTCGGACGTTTGAACATCTCTTTTCCTTAAAGCACAAGTTGTGGATTCAATTCTATTGAATGAATAGTGAATAAATTTAGGTGTCGTTTCCGAGGGGTAGGACTTTTCCCGAGGGTCGGATTTCAACTTATACTAACTAGGACATGCCAAATGAAGGAGAGGTAGGCTTCACATACCTTTTACGCGTTGTTCACGTCTCCAAACTCAAGCTCCAAGTTCGCCAAAATCTACAAATTGGTCATGTTTACCAAACATGATTAGTGCCTTTAGAATTGAATTCTTAAAATAATACTTGGCTACCGAAATTTCGGCAAAGACCTCCCCCGTAAATATTCCATTCCACCAAGTTCAACTTGGCCAATCTTTACTCAACAACAATCCGGAATTCAAACCGGCCAAACTATCAACCAACAATACAACAAACCACTTATATTTAATTCAACTCAATTCAATTCTTTTCAATGCAATTCAATTCAATACAATTCAATATAATTCAATACAATATAATTCACATAATATTCCAACAATACCATCAACATACTACTTCCTTCAAAACCTTCCAACTCCAATAAGAACATTATACTTCATATGCCAACAACACCATACTAACAACATTATCTTTCATACATACAAGAACATGATATTCAATTTAAATACTCCAACCACAAGTCTCCGACTTCTACAACTTCATAAGATTATTATGCATTCATTAGCAACATAATATCTACAACACAACAACAACCAAAACATGCTAAACAAAATTGATTCTTCACCCCTACACCTATGCACCTATTCGGCCAACCCTCCATATTCATGTTTTTCATGAATTTCCATATTTTCCATACATTACGACAACAACCAACACACCACATAACACAATACAACACAACACACACACACACACTCTTGCTTCTTGCAAGTCACGGCCACACACACACATACTTCCAACACATGAATTTCATCCATTTCCATGCACACAACATACTCTACCATCCATAACATATAAGAAAAGAATTAAACCTTACCTTTTTCCCTTACTTCTTCACTTGGCTTGCAATAGAAGACTTGCCAAGACTTGTGTTTTCCTTGCTCCAAATACACCTTACTATGTTAAGAGCCCTTCAAGGAATGGTTTGGCTATGAAGAACAAGTTGAAACTCTCTCTCCTTTCCTTTTTTTTTTTTCCTCGGTTTTTTTTTTTTTTTTTTTCTCAAGGCCGAATGGCCTTGTTCTTCTTTTCTCTCTTTCTTTGATTTCTTGTTTCTTGAAAACTCTAGGGAGAATAAGATGACCAAGTCATCTTTCCACCTATATATATATATAGTCCCTTCCAATAGTAATCAACCAAATTGCCCCTAGCTTGGCTTAATTTAATTTGGCCACATATTGCAAGTGGGGTCCATGGCCAAGTGGCCCCCTTTCTTGAAAATTCTAGCAAATTTCTCCTTTTTCATGAAAAATATTTTCCTTAGTTCCAAATTTGCCCCTAGCCTTTCTCCATATTTCCATGAGTCGTTTTGCAAATTTACCTTTTACCCCCAATTTTCCATACGGCCTTTCTTAATATTCCAACTTTACAATTTTCCATACGCAGATAAGTCTTCCTTATTCGTTCCATAGCTCGCTTTTCCATTTCACACTTGCCTTTATATTCTAGCTACATAGATCACATCATAGCTTTAGCCACTTTCTCACTAGGCACTACTTATTTTCATAACAATCCTCATTATATTCACGTTATATCCTTTTCGTATTCAATCCTATAGTGTAACACTCCTTAAACTTATACCCTTCCTGGTCAATCTTATCCCTGATATTTCACTAGCTGTCTTATCAATACATTCATATCAGTCGCAATTCTTTTCCCTCTATACTCTTGTCGCAATCATACTATTACTTCTTTTAACTATAAACTCGTCATATTCTATCCCTGCTTATCAATTCAGCAGTTAACTTATTCCTCGAGGTCAGCCATACTCGTAGCTTAATCAAATCTTATCATTACTATTGGTATAACCTTTCAAGTCATATCTTAAACCTATGACTCATTCTCTTTTTATATCTAGGAAAATTTTGGCAGAGTTTCCTCTGTATTTCTTACTATCTCGAAACTTTGCACGCGAAATACCAAAAGTGCCTCACGGGGCCACACACACACACACACACACACACACACACACATATATATATATATATATATATATATATATATATATATATATATATATATATATATATAACGGGGCTCCCAATATCAATAATAAAAGATTTAAAAATGATGAACTTACCTCGTGTGTTCTTGTTCAACTCAAACAACACCGTTACACTTTCTGATTTTACTTTCCTTTCAATATTCAACTTTACATTTCAATCGCACCTCAATACCTTACCCGACATATACCTTTAGTACCTTTACTTACACATTGCCTTGTAACTTCCAATATCGCCGGTCGCCTTCTTCTTCAAGTGATGTCGTTCTTCTTTGAAATCAAAGGTTAGTAAATCAAAGGTTAGTATAAGGAATCCCAGCATTTCTTAGGCTTGGCTCATCCTCTTAGATATGAAAGAAAGGTAACATCCTAAATGTCTTAGCTTTTATGTTTATAGATGTGGTGCACAACACACCGATAAACAAGACTCTACTAGACACGGTCTGTAGACACTCCGAGGATGAACTGCTCTGATACCACTTTTGTCACGACCCAACCCCGTAGGCCGTGACTAGTGCCCGAGCTGGACACTCGTATACACCTGTTACTATAATCAGTCCACAATTTGCATGATAAGAACTTATATACAAAGGGGAAAGACGTTGTCTCAAATCTGTCGCATATATATACATATCACAGCAAACTGTCTACTGAGGAGTTACAACTTTCGACAGACAACATCGCACATAAGCCGGCAAGGCTATCATAACATGTGGGAACGCCCCAACTATATATACGCAAGCCGACAAGGCTGCCACTAGATATAACATCCCAAAACATATATTTACATACGCAAGCCGACAAGGCTGCCACTACGAATGGGAACGTCCCAAAGCATAAATCATACGGACACAACTGAACAGTAACTATACACAACCCACACATATGTCTACAGACATCTAAGAGTAACAATAGTAACATATGACGGACGGCCCCCGCCGTACCCCTAGATAACACATATGTACATATATCACGGATCTATGCCAAAAGTCTAGGCTCGAACAACGGCACACTACAAGTCGAGTGAACAGAAATCCTAAGTCGGCGGATCACCAAAGCAAGAATACATACTGCGGGGCATGAAACGCAGCCCGAAGAAAGGGGTCGACGAAATATGTGCCGAGTATATAAAGCATGAAATACGATAAATAGGATTATAACCGAAATAAACGTAAAACGAGTACAATAACGGATACCAAAATGCTTGCTTTTGAAACACAAATCATGCATGTCAATATTATATATCATGTCCGGCCCGTTATAGGACTCGGTGAACATGGTCGCCACCCCGTCTTTGGTGCCATAACACAATGAGCATACTCGAACACGGCATAACTCCGTATCCACGATAACTCCGTATCACAAAGATAGCTCCGTATCCACAACATAGCACCATAACACAACATAACACCATAACACGGATAACACCATACTATATATATATACACCCGGCCCTAGTGAGGGACTCGGTGAAAGATGTAATAACGGATGCGCAAGCGTAAGTAGTGAGTAACCATATGCATATAAATCATCTTTTGAGACTCAATAGATAGGTAGACTAACCAACGCTCGAGTATCAGGATGATAGTCATACTCAGTACTCTTTGAATATCATTATGAACTATATCAAAATAAAGCCTTAGGGATCATAGACATGTATCAAATTAATACGAAACAGCTTATGAAAGTTATGGTCATTAGTTATTGTGAAGTCTTTCAAGAATAGGAACTTTTACGCATCGTTTACTATCCAATCATATAGAAACTCGAGGGCAGTAGCTTGACTATATTAAGAAGTCTAACATCAAGAAGTGAATAAGAATCATAAACATGCTCGGAACTTATGAATAGAGTTACCCCGAAGCTCATATCGTATCATACTTACATCTAGGACATGCCAAAAGAAAGAAGGGATAGGCCTTACATACCTTTAGCGTTTACTCGCAACACAATACGTATACGCTGCCCAATAGTGTCTCAACCTATATTAAGACGTCAAGAACTACGGTTAAGCTACGGGGAGATTCAAAACTTATTCTAATGTTAGTAACTCCTTTATAGATAATTAGACGACGTTTCCCTTATATCCAAACCAACCACATACAACCAAGCCAACATCAATAATTATATGTTCAAATACCAACCCTAGACTATTCAAAACAGGACTCGAGAATGCTCCGGACAGCCCGTACAACATTCCAAAACAGCCCACGTTCACAATATTCGACAACAATCGACATACGGCTATTACATATTTAAGTTACTCTTAATGATTCATAGTCGTAACATTTTCATCTAAACAACCTTACAATAGCCCAACCAACACACCACACGACATATAATCTTAATTACTTTTAATCTTCCAAGCTTAACAAGAACAACAAAAACACATTCTTTTCATTCAAATTCATGAACTATACCAACAACCACACGTTAACAACATTATCCATTTCGATGCAAGAAACTATACTAATTCCATATTAACTTCTACAACAGCCCATAAACAATTACAACTCCATCTTGAACCATTAGGTACCTCCATTTTTATCACAAAATCTATAACAACAACAACCAAAATGCCAAGTAAAATCAATTCACCATTCTCTACACAAAACAGCCCCTACACGGCTTCAACAACATTCTAACACCAACATACATGATTTCATAGATTCAATCCATATTTACTAAGTTAAAACAAGCCCAAATCCTTACTAAAACATGTAGAACAAGATCAGCCCTTACCTTAGCAACTTGACTTCTCAATCTTGGCTAGAATTGGTGAATTGAAATAATACTTGTTCTTGCTATTCCAAAGGCTACTCCACGTTGCTATGCACCATCCAAAGGGTTGAAATACCTTGGACAAATTATAAATTGAACACAAGAGTTGGAGCTCTCCATGGACAGCCATGGCCGAGAACTCCTCTCTCTATCTCTAAGGTTTTCTTGAAATGTTAAAGATGAAAAATGAGCTCTTAGTCATCAATTTGGTATTTATGTGCTTCCTTAGGGAGTGACAAGTGTCCCACTCAAGGCTTAAGCCAATCAAAGTTGGCCATGCCATGGGTGGGACCCACACGGCCATTAACACTTAATTAGTGAAGTAATTAAACTTTTAATCCCACTTAATAATATAATCATGGTTAATTAACCCCTAATCTCCATTAATATTTTCATGCCAATTAAAATTTATAAGCAACTTGTGCATAAAAAAAAATCGTGGATTAAAAGTCTTCGCCTCATATCCATAAATAATTTTATCCTTGGACTTATGCCGATTAGCTTACGAATAATCCGCCGTATAAAAATACGGGATATAACACTTGAGTCGTTTTGGTATAGATCGTTTGACATAGGCCTTATTATACTCTTAGAGGTCTGTAGACAAATGTGGGTTGTGTATATATGTTTTGGTCTGCTATATCGATGTAGTTCATCTTGGATATCCCCGTGTATATTGGTAGCCTTGTCGGCTTGCATATTTTGTTATGTTTTGGTTAGCTGTGGCTTCTCAAGAGACAGGTTCTTTTGATGTATGTCATGACGAGTTACAGCATGCTTTTACAGATTGCCATATTATTTCAGTTTCAGTCTAATTATATCTAGCAGGTCATCTATGAGTGCCCAACTTGGGCACTAGTCATGGCCCATCGGTTTGGGTCGTGACACGACGAAACCTGGAATTCCAAGTCAACGATTGGGTATTCCTAAAAGTGTCGCCAATGAAAGGGGTAATGAGATTCGGCAAGAAGGGCAAGCTTATTCCTCGATATATTGGACCTTATAAGATTGTGCGAAAGGTGGGCCAAGTAGCTTATGAGCTAGATTTACCTCCAAAACTTGAATCAGTCCATCCAGTTTTTCATGTGTCGATGCTCCGTAAATGTGTTGGCGATCCTCCCAGAATTATGCCGGTAGATGACGTTCAAATTACTGAGAAATTGGCTTATGAAGAAGTACCCATTAACATATTAGATAGCCAAGTGCGGAAACTCAGAACCAAAGATGTAGCCTCAATTAAAGTCTTGTGGAGAAACAACAATAGAGAGGAAATGACTTGGGAAGTAGAAGAAGTATGAAGTCCAAATATCCGCATTTGTTTCCACCCCTAGAAGAGATTCAAGACGAGACGCCATTGTTATAAGGTATGTAAAGCTTTCTTTTCATGCTTTTGGTCGTGTGTGGCCATGTTTTCTTGCTGTGGTTGTTGTAGCACTGTGAGGCAGTGTTATTTTAGGTTGCTGTGATAGGATGGTAGTGCCATATTATAGGGGAAATTCTTGTGAAATTTTTGTAAAATTCCCGAGAGCTTAACATTCGAGGACGAATGTTCCTAAGGGGGGGAGAGTGTTACACCTCAAAATTTTGGGTTGTTGTGCGGCGAATAGACTAACGCAAGTTAAGGTGTATATGATGTCCCTACAAGCAAGAAGGGATATTTAATGATTCTAATTAAGATTTCCAAAGACATTTGAGGCAAGAGAAGAAAGCTCGTTGGAGGAAATTAAGGAAGCGAGTGTCTTACCTCGTACACAATTATACCAGTAGGTATTCCTGGTAATTTATAGGACTAAAAGTGGAACGGATCGAATCAACACAATCCAAACTGATTCAGGAAATTCTGCAGACATCAGTCAGTGCCGGCGACCCGTCACTGTGCACCATCAACTTGTTTCTGCAATCTGCAATTTGCAGGCGTAAGTCGACGGACCGTCGATATGTCGATGGACCGTTGACTCGCTCGTCGAACGCCTCGCTGGAACTTTCCAGTTCCAGTTATAAATAGATGACCCATGCTCTTATTTTTCAGTTTCCACTTTCTCTAGAAGTCTTGAAGAATATAGAATATTCTCTACATCATATTAACACAAATCTAAGGGGAATCAAGGACTAGTTACCAAGAATCAAAAGAATCAAGGGAAAAAAAGGCTCTCTAGGGTTGATAGAAGTCAAGAATTTTATTTGTATGGAAGTTAGGGCTTCTCTCAAGTAAAGTATATTCATCCAAAGCTCATCCTTACATGATCAAAGGTGAGTTTTACATCTATTTAAAAGTATTGAGTGATTGAAAGACTTGGATTAGAGAAAGAAAGTAGAATATGAGGTCAAATATGGAAATAATGGTATTTTAAGTAGTAAGTTAATATGAGTCATGATTCTTAGTATGAGAAGAGTATAATCTTGTTATGAATGATGCTAATGTCGTTGAGGAAATGTTATGTGAAGGATGAGTGTGGTATTGTGTTGTAGCTATGGTTGTGGATGATTTTGGAAAGGGAGTTGTGAGGATTGAATAATGTTTAAATTGAAGAAGTTTATTGATTATGATGTTATGGGTGTTATTATTGATGTATAGGAGTTGTTTATTATATGAAGGAAATTGTTGAAACAAAGGAAATGCTACCCAATTGTCGTTAGCATTTAGTCGCCTTAGCTTAGTCTTAAGTATGTTTCTAATGGTCTAACGTAATACGAATTCTCTTGAATGTAGAGTGGTGAGCTTGGAAGGAGAACACTTAGTCGTTAAGGAGACGTAAAGGTATGTAAGGCTAGTGCCTTCCTTTTGTTAAGGCATGACTCTTATATGACTACCTTCTATATATTCCATGACCTTCATACATTCCAAATTGAAAGTTCATAATTCTTAAGAGCTAGAGGTAAGATATGATCTATGATAGCATGATGAAGATGATTCTATTTCTAGAGATTCCGAAGCTTATGAAATGATGTTGTCAAGATATTGATAATCTTATTTTACGATTTCATTGATGTTATCCTTTATTGTAGTCTCACCTCATGATATTAGTTCCTTCAAGGTGAGACACAGTGATAATGATAATTCCATAGTGTAATAAGAGGTTCCCGACCTTACGTCACTTCGATACAGTTGTAGCTTCCACTTAGGCTCTCATGCATGCTATGTTTAGTATATGATGTACATAGATATATGAGTATGTATACATGGGATATGGGAAGAAGGGCCAGGCGTTATATACGCAATACCACCTGATCAGTTGGCATATTATGATACCGTCCCGGACGCGGGATATATGGATAAATGGATCGGGCCGTTCGTTTCGCGGCAATATATAGATGTGTAATGATTATATGGATAAATAGATTGGGCTGGACATTCCGCAACAATATATGATATATGATACGATGGATCAGGTTGTACGTCCCGCAACATTAATGATGGTATATATATATATATGAATGTATGTATGAAAGATGTCAAAGAAAGTTAACATACATGATATCCTCCTTCAAAGGCTAGCAGTACAGGTTATCTCTTTCTCTCATGTTTCCTTACTTCTTTATGATGTTATTATTCATGCCTTACATACTCAGTACATTGTTCGTACTGATGTCCTTTTCTTTTATGGACGCTGTGTTTATGCCCACAGGTAAACAGGGAGACGGTACAGACGCTTAGGAGCTAACTCAAAGAGATTTACGGGAGCACCCCACTACTCCGGAGGTGCAGCCTATTATCATATTCTTTTGTGTACATATTGGGGCATGACGGGTTGTCACGACCCAAACCGAGGGCCGCGACGAGCACCCGGAACTAGCCCACCCGGGCACCCGTAACATCATATTCTAGGTGAGCCACATAATTATATCATCATTCTAATCTCATCTGGAAACAACATATCTATATCATCAATAGCATCTATGCCCACATAAATGTACATGCGCCGACAAGGCGATCAAACAACATCCCAAAATATAGGCCCACAAGGCCGAACATATCTAACCATATACACAATGTCTACGAGCCTCTAAGAAGGGTACATCATATCATAACGTATGGGCGGGACAGGACCCCGCCGTGCCCATAAATATATACACAAAAGAATCTATACCAAAAGCTGCAGCTCCGAATGAAATGGAGCTCGGCTATGTAGTCCCTGAGAAAATACGGCTATGGATCAAGTCTGTCTCCCTGGCCACCTGCGGGCATGACGCAGCGTCCACAAACAAAAGGACGTCAGTACGAAGAATGTACTGAGTATGTAAAGCATGATCAATATCAATATGGGAGCATAATAGATAACATTTGAAATACATAAGATGGGAGATAATGGCATCATCATCATAGCGCTTACCTGCTTTCCATAGGGACGTTCCATTTCTATTTCGTACCCGCGTACATACATTCGTATCCTTATTCATTTACCTTTCGTGTCTACTTTCGTACTCATATTCATATCTCCTTTCATATTCATACTCATGTCATATACATTGCATATACATAGCCCTTACTTGGCACTTACATGGTCTCAACATATTCATACTCTAATGGATGTTATATACATAGCATAATCGTATTCATACAGATGTCATACATATAACTTATTCGTACTCATATAGATGTCATACATATAGCTTATTCGTACTCATATAGATGTCATACATATAGCTTATTCTACTATAGATGTCATACATATAGCTTTTTATATAGCGTACCCGACCAAGAAGTTCGGTGTTTCACGTACTTGGCCCTACCAAGGCTCGGGGCCGGTTATTCGTACCTCGGGGTTATTATTTGTACCCAAGCTGCGTGGTGCGCGCGCGTCGTTATATATAGATATACATATTCATTATATTCTACCCGGCCATATAAGCTCGGGGTTCACAATAGCCTCTCATGGGCACACACACATACATATATACATATACATATCTACCATAGTCTACCTCTTAGCCTTCTTACATTCGTCATTCATTTCATTCTATCCTTGGAGCATTGCTCGTCGTATAAGGAACTTAGTACAATCGTATCATTTGAGCATCATTGGCTTAATAGCTTCTCGAGCTAAGATCATTAGAAAGTATCATGAACTCATAAGAGATGAAAAATTAGGCCTAAGAACCATGCCTTATGAAAAAAGGGTTAGCCTTACATACCTTTTGTGCCACTATTCTATCACTAGAGCGTTCTTCTTCAAAGCTCACGTTCTACCTTCATTGAAGTGCATACTCACATTAGATGATGGATAGCGTTTAGCATTTATGACTAATTCTAGAGAAAATCGGACAGCATCTCCTTTATTTATACGACTTTCCTCGTATTACATATCAACTCCCAAACATCAATAATAACATTCACATTATCATCACAATCGCCTTTAGTCATCTACATTACTCTTACTTCATAATTCTCTTCAACTATCTACATTCATAGTCATAACTCGACAATATGTTCATTCACATACAATGTCGATTTCCATACTCTCAATATCATTTATAACATGATTATATTCATGGAGCATCAAGAATCATAACTCGTTCCAAACGTTTACTCAAAAGTGCTACTATTCACACATTCATGACCCATTACTTATATTCTTTGGTAATCCAAGTGTTTCATCTTCTAAATACTTTATATAACATGGAAACATCATAAAACTCACCTTGGATGGTGTAGGATTGAACCTTGGTGGCATACACCTCACTTGAGCCAAACCCTAGATTTTCCTTCACTTGAATTTCTTGCTTTTGATGAACTCTAATGGTTTCTCTTACTTTGATTCACTTGGTTTGATGATAATCACCTTTGATTTCCTTTGAATCCTTGTTCATGAAATATTTATGGAGCCCTAGAAGTCTTAGAGAGAAGTAGAGAGATGTTGGAAATGAAATAATGAAGTTGGAAACTCATTTAAAGATTTAGAACATTTCAGTCCGTCGGGTGTTCCACGGACTGTTCCACGGTCCGTGGAACCCAATGCTGTCCGTGGAGCTGGTCATGGTTGACGACCAGCCAGCTACCTTCTCTGCTGGCAGTTCCGCAGACCCATTTACGGTACGTGGAACACACTGCTGTCCGTGAAACCTAATCGTAGAACTCACTGTTTCACCAAGTTTGATCCCGTCATCTCGTTTGATCTCCAATCCTTATGGAACCTTCTTAGCACTTGTTTATTACTTCATTAACAATCTAAGGGGTGTTATAACTCTTCCCCAATGCATCCTTACATTGTCATCCACTTACTACTCATAAATCCTTTTCGATACTTATCGTATACATGGCCTTCTCTTGGCAACTTTCTCGTCTAACATCGAATGTCTTTCAAATCTTATTTAGAATCATCAAATGCTATTTCTTACTTATTGAAAAATTGCATGCTTCATATTCCTCATTAGCCTATTCACTGTGCATCAACGGAAAATTTTTTGAGGAGTAACATTCTTCCCCCCTTAAGAATATTTGTCCTCGAATGTTAAGAACTCGGGGATTCTACAAAAATTTTACCGGAGTTTCCCCTATAATATGGCACTACCGCCCTGTCACAACAACCCATAATATCAATGCCTCACAGGGCTACAACATATAGCAATATAATTTGGCCACACACGACCCAAATACATAAAAAGAAAAGCATACATACCTTATGATCTTGACGTCTCATCTTGGCCCTCTTCTGGGGGCTGAAATAAGTGCGGATATTTGGATTTCATGCTTTCTTCCGCTTCCCATGTCATTTCTTCTCGATTATTATTTCTCCACAAAACTTTAACTGAGGCCACTTCTTTGTTTCTAAGCCTCCGTACTTGCCTATCTAATATGGCAATGGGTTTTTCATCATAAGCTAACTTTTACATTTGCTTGAACATCATTTAATGGGACGATCCTAGTAGGATCTCCAATACATTTACGTAGCATCGAGACATGGAAAACTGGATGAACTGACTCCAAATCAGGAGGTAAATCTAATTCATAAGCTACTTTGCCTATCTTGCGCACAATTTCGTAAGGCCCAATATACCGGGGACTAAGCTTCCCCTTTTTGCCAAATCTCATGACGCCTTTCATTGGCGACACTTTTAAGAATACCCAGTCCTTAACTTGGAACTCTAGGTCCCTTCGACGATTATCCGCATAGGACTTTTGACGACTCTGGGCTGCTAACAATCGGTCTTGTATGAGCTTGACTTTCTCTATGGCTTGTTGGACCAAATCCGGCCCTATCAATTTAGCCTCTCCTGTTTCAAACCACCCAATTGGGGATCTACACTTTCGCCTATATAAAGCTTCATACGGTGCCATTTGAATGCTAGAATGATAGCTATTATTGTAAGCAAACTCAATAAGTGGCAAATGATCATCCCAATTTCCACCGAAATCTATCATACATGCCCGTAACATATCCTCGAGAGTCTGAATGGTGCGTTCAGCTTGTCCATCAGTCTGTGGATGAAATGCCGTGCTAAGGCTCACTTGAGTCCCTAAGCCCTCTTGGAAGGACTTCCAAAAATTAGCTGTAAACTGAGTGCCTCTATCAGAGATAATAGATGCTGGAACACCATGAAGTCGCACTATCTCTTTGACATAGAGCTTTGCATAATCTTCTGCTACATACGTCGTTCTGACTGGCAAGAAATGAGCTGACTTGGTGAGTCTATCCACAATCACCCATATGGAATCATACTTATGT
The DNA here is from genome assembly GCF_029784015.1 of Lycium ferocissimum. Classification (NCBI taxonomy): domain Eukaryota; kingdom Viridiplantae; phylum Streptophyta; class Magnoliopsida; order Solanales; family Solanaceae; genus Lycium; species Lycium ferocissimum. The sequence continues at coordinate 12,887 of NW_026726401.1, read as the reverse complement.
CGAGATCGGGGTAGACCTGTAATAAAGTCCATGTTGATCACTTCCCATTTCAAAGTTGGAATTTCTATAGCTTGCAGCAATCCGCCCGGTTTTTGATGCTCTATTTTCACTTGTTGACAATTGGGACATTGAGCTACAAATTTTGCTATATCTTTCTTCATCCCATTCCACCAATACATGGATTTAAGATCATTATACATAGAATAACGATGACTTCTCTCAATATTTGGTGGCGCAAACTGCCACATTAGGAACACATAATCGCCTCGACATCGGAGAACTCCGTCTCCCGTATCTCGAAATGATGACTCCTCTTTACGAGGGAGTGTATCTGCACTAGCATGGGATCTTCGTATTGTCGCTCTTTCACTTCTACTACTAGCGACGAATGGTTTGTATGCTGAATTCTGAATGGTAGTTCCCCTGATATCACTAGTCCACTGGGCTCCGAACTCCGGAGCCGAGCTAACCCATATAATGCTACTACGTACTAAAATTTTTTTGAATCTCTAAGTCAAGTATACATAATAGGATTCTCAAAAATTTCTTTCTTTTTGCTTTTAAATCAAATAAAATATGTAACTATACAATCATCATAAACTTCCCATAACCCACGATATGTCACGTCTCTAACTTCGACAAGACATCATAGCATAGCCACAACATTTGCCTTTCCAACGTTATTTGGGCTTGATATAGAATGTCAACATCATAATCTTTTAACAATTCTAACCATCGTCGTTGGTATGCAAAGTAGAGCATTCATGTAAGAGAGTCCTTTTGTTTGAAGATATGCGAAGGCTCTTGTGATACTGTATAAATGTCTACATGAACACCATATAAATAATGTCTCCATATCTTTAATGCATGAATCTTATTTGGGTACTCCCGTCCGCCAATTCAAGATCATGGGTTGGATAATTCCTTTTGTGCTTTCTTAATTGCCTTGAAGCATATGCAATCACCCTGCCATGTTGCATCAACACACAGCCTAGCCCGACGCCTGAAGCATTGCAATAAACAACATAACCTTCCAATCCCTCGGGAAGTGTTAGAACTGGTGCAGAAGTCAATCTGTCCTTTAGCTCTTGGAAGCTACGTTCACGAGTGCATCTTCTCCATTGAAACTTTAATGCATGATTTACAAGATGGGGTCAACTTTGTAAGTGGGGCAGAAATAGAAGAAAAACCTTCAACAAATCTTCTGTAATAACCTGCTAAGCCCAGAAAGCTACTTACCTCCGTGGGAGTTGTAGGCCTTGGCCAAGTCTTCACGGCCTCTACCTTTTGGCTATCTACCCAGATTCCCTCGGCTGAAACAATGTGCCCAAGAAATGTCACTGAGTTCAACCAGAACTCACACTTAGAAAATTTTGCGAACAATTCTCGAGTCTGAAGGATTCTGAGGACAGTACGCAAATGATCCGCATGTTCTGCCTCGGATCTAGAATACACCAAGATGTCATCGATGAACACGATTACGAATAAATCTAGAAAAGGCATGAACAAATCATTCATTAAATCCATAAACACTGCCGGTGCATTAGTTAGCCCAAATGACATTACCCAGAACTCAAAATGGCCATATCTTGTTCTGAAAGCTGTCTTAGGGATATCTTTCTCCCTAACTCTCACTTGATGATATCCGAATCTCAAATCTATCTTGGAAAACCATTGGGCACCTTGTAGTTGATCAAATAAGTCATCAATCCTCGGAAGAGGATATTTATTCTTGATCGTCACCTTGTTCAGTTGCCGATAATCAATGCACATTCTCAAAGAGCCATCTTTCTTTCGGACAAACAACACGGGTGCTTCCCATGGGGATGAACTAGGCCTAATAAAGCCTTTCTCGAGCAAGTCTTTCAATTGCTCCTTCAACTCCTTCAATTCTACGGGAGCCATTCTATAAGGAGGAATAGATATATGCTTAGTGTCTGGCAACACATCAATAGCAAAATCAATCTCCCGCTCGGGAGGAAGGCCTGGGAGCTCTTCCGGGAATACATCCGGAAACTCATTCACTACAGGAACTGACTGAAAAGTCGGCGGTTCAGCTTCTACATCTTGAACTCGCACTAGATGATAAATGCAACCTTTTGTAATCATTTTCCTTGCCTTTAGGTAGGAAATAAACCTACCTTTTGGTGACGCCGTATTTCCTTTCCATTCTAAGGCGGGTCCTCCCGGAAATTGGAAGCGAACCATTTTCATTCTACAATCGACATTGGCGTAGCAAGAAGCCAACCAATCCATGCCCATAATAACATCAAAATCCACCATTTTTAACTCATGCAAGTTAATCATAGTACGGCGATCACAAATCACAATTACACAATTTCTATATACTCGGCTAGCTATCACTGATTCACCCACGGGTGTAGACACCTCAAAAGGTTTAATCGACTCCGGTTTGATTCTAAACCGGCCCGCAATATACGGAGTAACATATGACAATGTGGAGCCAGGATCTATCAAAGCATATACATCATGAGAAAGTACCGATAATATACCTGTGACAACATCGGGAGAAGACTCAAGATCTTGGCGTCCAGCCAAAGCATAGATACGGTGCTGAGAACCGCTGGAACTGGGGGCTCTCCCCCTGCCTCTACCACGGCCGACCGGCGCGTGTGAACCTGGCCCCATAGGGCGTATAAATGCTGAAGATCCGGCTACTGACCCTGAGGGCTGGGTCCTACCTCTGCCACGAACTGAGGGGCAATCTCACATAATATGTCCTGGACGACCACATGAATAACAAGCCTCGGAGCCCAATATGCAGGGACCCAAATGTAACTTCCCACACTGGGTGCATCGTGGCACGGGCGGCCTTGCCTGCCCCGAATCACCTCTAAACTGAGACCCCGTAAAGCTCTGACTCGGCTCGGGATGAGTAGATCTATCAAATATCTGGCCTGAATACCGTGGAGACACATTAGTCATAGAATAGCCCGAATGTCTAGAAGACTGCTGTCGGTACCCACCTCTATACTCACTCATCGGACCCGAAGATCTAGCCCTCTTGTTATGCCCTCTATCATGCTCGCTTCTTTGTTGTTGCAAGCTTTCTTCTAAATTTTGAGCGTGGGGTTGGATGCATGCAATATCCATATTGTCCTGAAGGGACACAGTCAAGCATCTATCCATCAAATGTGGCCCTAGGCCTTTCACAAACCGGTGCACTCGGTCACCCATATCCGCTACCATGGCCGAAGCATACCGAGCCAAGGAATTAAAGCGGAGGCTGTACTCTAGAGCACTCATGCTCCCTTGCCTCAAATTTAGGAACTTATCGGCTCTAGCTCGCCGAACTTCCGGGGGCAAATAATGTCGGAGAAACGCATCTACAAACTCTTGCCATACCGGGGGAGGTGCATTGGATCCCCGTGAAGCCATCCAAACTGTGTACCAATGGACCACGACATCCCTCAATCTATAGGACGCTAGCTCCACCGACTCGGTGTCTGAAGCATGTATCAACCGAAGCGTCCTCAACATACCATCAATGAAATTCTGAGGGTCCTCATCCGGCTTTGATCCAAAGAATTCCGGAGGGTTCAAACTAATAAAATCATGGGCTCTTGCACTAACAGCCCTATCACCTTGCCCTGAACTTGACCTTTGAGTCTGGGCCGCAACCAATTGTGTCAGCAAATTAATGGCCTCTTTTACATCTTGACCTGAAGCATTCGGTAGAGGGGTCGGTGGTGCTGGAGCTGGGGCTGAGGCTCCCTCACGCTCCTCTAATACAGGCCCTGAACGGGAAGACTGAGATTGAGCCACACTTTGGGATTTACTTTCCTCTACTACCGACGGCGGTGCTCTTTCAGCCCGCTTTTCTACCACCGTCTTGCCCTTCTAGGCTGCTGAAGCCGTTCTCTTTACAGGCATTTCTGAAATACACAACATATCGTTAAGAAACAAGAAGTTCTAAAATGTCCGCAGCTTCTTGTTTATAAGTGTGGCGCACAACACACCCATAACCAAGACTCTACTAGACACGGCTCATAGACACACCCTAGGACTGAACTGCTCTGATACCACTTTTGTCACGACCCAACTTGAGGGCCGCGACGAGCACCCGGTGCTAGCCCACCCGGGCACCCCTTAACGTACTTATACATCACATTCTAGGTGAGCCACATCATTATATCATGCTTTTCATTCGTCATCATTCTAATTACATCGGGCAATAACACATCTATATCATCACTAACATCTATGCCCACATAACTGTACATGCGCCGACAAGGCGATCAAAACAATATCCCAAAATACAGGCCGACAAGGCCGAACATATCTAACCATATACACGATGTCTACGAGCCTCTAAGAAGGGTACATCATATCATAACATATGGGCGGGACAGGACCCCGCCGTGCCCATGAATATATACACAAAAAAATCTATACCAAAAGCTGCAGCTCCGAGTGAAATGGAGCTCTGCTATGTACCCCCTGAGATAGTACAGCTATGGATTAAATCTGTCTCCCTGGCCACCTGCGGGCATGACGCAGCGTCCACAAACAAAAGGATGTCAGTACGAAGAATGTACTGAGTATGTAAAGCATGATCAATATCAATATGGGAGCATAATGGATAACATATGAAATAACATAGCAGGGAGATAATAGCATCATCATCATAGCACTTACCTGCTTTCCATAGGGACGTTCCATTTCTATTTTGTACTCGCGAACACACATTCGTATCCTTGCTCATTTACCTTTCGTATCTATTTTCGTACTCATATTCATATCTCCTTTCATACTCATATTCATATCATATATATTGCATATTCATAGCCCTTACTTGGCACTTATATAGTCTAACCATATTCATATTCTAATGGATGTCATATACATAGCATAATCGTATTCATATAGAGGTCATATACTTAGCTTATTCATACTCATATAGATGTCATACATATAGCTTATTATATAGCATAATCGTACTCTTATAGATGCCATATACATAGCTTTTTATATAGCTTACCCGACCACGAAGGTTCGGTGTTTCACGTACCCGGCCCTACCAAGGCTCAGTGCCTGGCCCTACCAAGGCTCAGGGTTATTATTCGTACCCAACTGCAGTGGTGCGCGCGCGTCGTTATACACAGATATACATATATATACACTAACTTTCTATATTCTACCCGGCCATATAAGCTCGGGGTTCACATTAACCCTCTCATGGGCACACCTACCTATACGTATACCTATGCATATTTATCATATTCTACCCGGCCACATAAGCTCGGGGTTCACCATAGCCTCTTATGGGCATACATACATGCTAGCTCATATCTATCCTTAGCCCCTTTTTCTATCGTCACTCACTTCCTTCTATCCTTAGAGTATTACTCGTCGTATAAGGTACTTAGTACAATCATATCGTTCGAGCATCATAAGCTTATTATCTTCTCAAGCTAGAATCATTAGAGAGTATCATGAACTCGTAAGAAGATAAACATTGGGACAAAGAACCATGCCTTATGAAAGAAGGGTTAGCCTTACATACCTTGTCGTGTAACTATTCTATCGCTTGAGCGTTCTTCTTCAAAGCTCACGTTCTACCTTCATTGAAGTGCATACTCATATTAGATGATGGATAGCGTTAGCATTCATGACTAATTCTAGAGAAAATCGGACAGTATTTCCTTTATTTATACGACTTTACTCGTATTACATATCAACTCCCAAGCATCAATAACAACATTCATAATATCATCACAATCGCCTTTAATCAACCACATTACTCTTACCTCACACTTTACTTCAATTATCCACATTCATAGTCATACTCGACAATACGTTCATTCACATACAATGTCAATTTCCATACTCTCAATATCATTTGTAACATGATTATATTCATGGAGCATCAAGAATCATAACTCGTTCCAAACGTTTGCTCAAAAGTGCTACTATTCACACATTCTTGACCCACTTCTTATATTCTTTCGTAATCCGAGTGTTTCATCTTCCAAATACTTTAAACAACATGGAAACATCATAAAACTTACCTTAGATGGTGTAGGATTGAACCTTGGTTGCATACAACTCACTTGAGCCAAACCCTAGATTTTCCTTCACTTGATTTCCTTGCTTTGATGAACTCTAATGGTTTCTCTTACTTTGATTCACTCGGTTTGATGATAATCACCTTTGATTTCCTTTGGATTCTTGTTCATGAAACATATATGGAGCCCTAGAGCCTTTAGAGAGAAGTAGAGAGATGTTGGGAATGAAAATATGAAGTTGGGATCACATTTAAACACTTAAAACATTTCAGCCCGTCGGGTGTTCCACGGACTGTTCCACGGTCCGTGGAACCCAATGCTGTCCGTGGAGCTGGTCGTGGTTCATGACCAGCCAGCTGCCTTCTCTGCTGGCAGTTCCACGGACCCATCCACGGTCCGTGGAACACACTGCTGGCCGTGGAACTCACTGTTCCACCAAGTTTGATCCCGTCGTTTCGTTTGATCTCCAATCCTTATGGAACCTTCTTAGCACTTGTTTATCACTTCTATAGCAATATAAGGGGCGTTATTACTCTTCCCCAACACATCATTAAGTTGTCATCAACTTACTACTCATAAATCCTTTCCGAAACTTATCGTATACATGGCCTTCTCTTGGCAACTTTCTTATCTAACATCGAATGGCTTTCAAATCTTATTTAGAATCATCAATTGCTATGTCTTACTTATTGAAACATCGTATACTTCATATTTCTCGTTAGTCTATTCTCTGTGCATCAACGGAAAATTTTTCGAGGAGTAACACCTAGATTAATGATGAAGTGATAAATAAGTGCTAAGAAGGTTCCATAAGGATTGGAGATCAAACGAAATGACAGGAACCATTCCGGTGGAACTGTGAGTTCCACGGCCATGTTCCACGGACTGCACCATGATCCACGGACCGTGGATGTGTTCGTGGAACAGCCAGCTGAGAAGGTGGCTGGCTGGTCAGGAACCACGACCAGTTCCACGGCCAACACTGGGTTCCACAGACCGTGGAACAGTCCGTGGAAGTCCCACCAACTTAACTTGTTCCAAGTCTTTAAATGAGAACCCACTTCATTTATTTCATTTCCATCAACCTTCTTCATCTCTCAAGACCTCTAGAACCTTCTCTATATTTCATCCATAAGAAAACAAACGGAATCAAGGATCAACAACAAGAAATCAAGTGAATCAAAGGAAGGAAACCTCATTAAAGTCATCCAAATCAAGAAAATCCAAGAAAGAGGAAAAATAGGGTTTTGGTGGAAAAGGTGAATTGTCATCCAATGCTTATTCCTCTATCATTTAAGGTAAGTTTTATGATCTTTCTATGTTGTTTGAAGTATTAGTAAGTTGAAACACATGGATGGTAGAAGAGTATAGAAAATGGGTTATACATGGGTGAATAATGACATTGTGGAAAGGTAGTTGGAATGAATCATGAAAATGAATACGTTGAGATTATAAATACGTTATAAATGATATGTAGAACATGAAATAAGTATTATATGTGAAAGTACGCGATAATAGACTTTGGTCATGATTTTGGTGAATTGGAGTAGAATTGTGAAATGTGAATAATGTAAGTGAATGACGATTGTTGCTAGCAATATTGTGATTGTCGTTGTGAATGTTGGGAGTTGATATGGAATATGGCGGAAAGTAGTATAAACAAAGGAAACGCTGCGAATTTTCTTTAGCCCTAAGAAGCACGTTCTTGTAATTGCCTAGCTAATGACGATACGAACTCTTTTGAAGGTAAAGACGCAAGCATTAAAGGAGAACGAGCAAGCGATAGAATAGTTAAACGACAAAGGTATGTAAGGCTCAACCTTTCTTTCTAAGGCATGAGTCCTATGGCATGAATCTCCTCCTTTCCTATGAATGTCCCATCTTCTAGAAAGCTATGAGTCCTTAGTCATGAAAGACCATACGAGATGAGAGATATGCTACGAGTAAGATAATGATAATGACAAGCTAAAGTCTAGAGATGCTATAGCCTATAATATGATGCTCCATGTATAGTCTATTGATGTCGATCATTGTATACACTCACCTTATGCTTGTTCCTTCAAGGTGAGGCAGAATGTTTAACGAATGCTCCATAATGAAGTCGGGGGTCCACGACCTTATGTCACCCCGATAAAGTATGCCTATCTATGAGTCTCTGTGCATGCATTATGATGAGTTATAATAGGCATATCATGATGAGTATATTGTAATGAGCATGTTGTAATGAGCATATGATGATATCACACCGCGCCTATACGGCCGGGCAGTCACCGCCAAGGCGGGCAGCTATACACCATGGCCAAATGGCATGGGCAGCACCACTAGTGGGCGGCATGAGATGGTACCCCGGACGCAGGAGGCCTGGACGCGGGCTAATATTATTGATTATCACACCGCACCTATATGGTCGGGCAGCTTATACATCTATGCATATATGATATGATGATGAGTATGAAAGTAAGCCATGCATGTATGATTTCCTTTATGATTCAGTCAGTCACAGATTGCCCTTCATTGATGCCTCCTTATTTCATTGATGTTTATTTATTATTTATGCCTTACATACTCAGTACAATATTCGTACTGACGTCCTTTTTTTCGGACGCTGTGTTCATGCCCACAGGTAGACAGGGAGGTGACCCAGACTCATAGGAGCTAGCGGCTGATTTGAGAGCACTCCATTCTTCGGAGGTGCCGTTGATTATTCTTTTGGTACATATATGTATATATTCATTATTGGGCACGACGGGGTCCTGTCCCGTCCATATGTCTAGTACTCTAGTAGAGGCTCGTAGATACGCAGTGTGGGTAATATGGTCCCATAGTTTCATGTATATGCATGTATATTTATTATTTTGATAGCCGAAGGGCTTATGTTTATAAAAGCAAATATGTTTCAAATGTTAATAGTTTTCCACGATTATGAGCATATATGGTGAATGAGAACAGATGAGTGTCAGGATGAGCGGTGTTCGGTGGTTAGCCCCGGATACCCGTCATGGCCCGTAGCCGGGTCGTGACAGAAGTGGTATCAGAGCAGTTCCGTCCTAGGAAATGTCTACGAACCGTGTCTAGTAGAGTCTTGTTTATGGTGTGTTGTGCGCCACGCTAATAAATAGGAGGCTACAAGGCATTTAGGAAAAATGACCGTCTTTCTTCTCATGAGATCGTGCGATAGAGCCGAGTATAAGATTTAACCCTCCCTAATAAGTATGTTGTGATTTCAGAAATGCCGCCAAAAGGAAAAGCTAAAGCCGCCCAGAAGGGCAAGCCTATGACGAGGAGGCGGGCAGAAAAACAGCCGTCTATGAATATAGATGAGGGTGAGTCACACCATGAGGCTCCATCTAATGCCTCTACTACTCCGCCTATTACGAAAGAGCAAGAAGGGGCTTCAGCTCCAGCTCCCACGCCTCCAGTTCCTCCACCGGCTACTTCGGGTCAACAGGTGACCGAGGCTATTAATTTATTGACACAGTTGGTTGCCGCTCAGGCACTGTCATGACCCAACCCCGTAGGCCGTGACTAGTGCCTGAGCTGGGCACCTATACGCACCTGTTAACCATAATCAGCGTACAAACAGATTATACATATACAAAGGTCAGACGTCAGATCATAGCTGGCATAACCAGATCTTATACATACAGAAAAGTGAAACGTCGCCCCAAATCTGTCACAAATATATATATATACATATCGCTGTCACAACTTGCAGCAGATGATACATATGCGAAAATCAGGCGTCGTCTCAAACCGCCGCATATAAGCATATACATCGCACATAAGCCGGTAAGGCTATCATAATATAGGGGGACGTCCAGAATACAAATCACACTAACATAACTGAACAGTGACTACCCACAACCCACACATATGTCTACAGACCTCTAAGAGTAACAACAGAATCATATGACGGGACAGGGCCCCGCCGTACCCCTGAATAGCCATATACATATACATATATAACAAAGGTGTCTGTACCCAAAATATAGGCCCCAGAACAAGGGAGCTCTCCCAAAACAGCAGAATAGATATCCTAAGCTGACGGATCACCAAAGTGGGGGGGGCGTCCGTACACGCGGGCATGAAACGCGGCCCCTACAGAAAGGGGGGCCGCACGAAATAATAACTGAGTATGCAAAGCATGAAATAAAGAAAACAGGATCATAATCGGAACAAAAAGTACAGAAAATAAGTGCAAAATCCAGAATACCAAAATGCTTACTGATTAAAACACAAATCATGCATGGGGCTCAAGGAATATGGTCGCCCACATCAATGGCGCCATAACACAAAGATAATACCGAAGATTTCAAATCTCCGTAACCCGACATATCACATATGACATCATAACGCCATAACACATCATAACACCAGAATATAAATGGAACCCGGCCCTCTAGTGAGGGACTCGGTGAACCATAACACAGCATACTCCGGAATACAACATAGTGCGCACGATAACATAACCGGCCCGGGACTCGGCGAAAGACATAACTGCCAAATGCACGAGCAGAGTCGTGGGAAACTATATGTAGTTTAAAACATTTTCAAAAACTCCACAGAATAGTCAAAACAAACTATCATTTAAAACCAAGAGAATAGTCAAATCAAGTTTCCCCCGAATGTCACTCGGGAACATATCAAATAGAACTTTAGAAATCATAGATACGTATCAAAATCATATGAAGTAGCTTATGGAAGTCAAGAACATCATCGTCATTACAGACTCGATAGGTAAGTAAGTAATCGACGCTCGAGGGTTAAGACGATAATCATGCTAAGTTCTTTCAAAAGTCGTTAGAACTATACAAAGGAAAGTCGCGGGACCCACGGACGAGCATCAACCCAATCCGAGCCCGCCTATGGAAGGTATAGTCATTATACGCTACAGAGCCTTCTACGAGCATATCGAAGCGATCCGGTTCCGTCTACGAAAGTTACGGCCCTTTTTCGACGTAGAACCCTTTAGGAACAAAACTTTTTATGCAACATTTGAAATCCAATCATACCAAAGACATAAGGACCATTATTCTATTACATTACGAATGCCAACATTAAGAAGTGAATAAGAATCGTAGACATGCTCGGATTGCAAAAACGGAGTTACCCCGAGGCTCGTAGTATAGCCTACTTACAACTAAGACATGCCAAAAGAAAGAAAGGTTAGGCTTTACGTACCTCGTCCGCTTCCTAAGCTAATTCGAATTTGTTATATCGTGTATTTTGTACGTTGGAATATTTTAAGTTAGTTGCGACAAGTTAAGAACAAGGCTATTTTTCAATTTGGTGTAATTCATAAGTTGTTTATGAATTTTATTGGTATGGAATATTAAGGAAATTAGGGGGCTAAAGTCGAAATAAAAATTTCATGAAAAGGCCAAAGTGGCCGTGTGTTAAGGTGGGACCCACATGTCGATTTTATAAAGGACATATGAAGAGATATATGGGTAGTACATGTGAAGTTGAGCAAGTCCTAAGAAGGACTCATAAGCTAAAAATGAGTGGCCCTCCAAAAGGACGATTTAAGAAAACGTCTTCAGGTGATCTGACTTAGAGGGGCCAAAAAGGTATTATGAGTTTGGAATTTGGGAAAACTCCCAGAGTGAAAGTTGTAGATAATTTAAATAGATTTCCAACCATAGGTCGTGGGTTCACAGGTGACATCGGGATAACAAGATATGGACGTTTTAAGGCAGAAAGGTCAGTGGGCCAGGCCCAACCGGGTCAGGCCCATTACCCACACCTTTTTAAATGAAATATCAGTCTTTTCTCCTCATTTTTATACCAAAACACCCAGAAAATTCTGGAGAAAAAGAGAGAGGAGAGCCTAGAGAGAAAAACTAATTTTGACCAAAATCCGCGCCCCGAATTCCAAGCCCATGAAGAGAAAAGTGTCGTACGTCGCGTTGCCTTCAATTTGAGCTAAAAATCAATCAAGAAGAAGAGGGTGGACGTGGTGGCTGCACGCTTGAGGTAAGATTAAGGTTCCTTTTCATTGTTAACAAGTTTATTCGAGTTTTTAACGGATTAGAACGGAGGGCATAGTGTGTAGAAATGGATGAAATTTATGAAACTTTGTATGTTGATGTTGAGCCATGAGTATGGGCTGTTTTGTGACAAGGAATGAACTAAATTTACTTAGTGTTTTGGTTGTTGTTGTTGTGGATTCTATGATGTAAAATGATGTTTTAATGGTTCAAGTCGAAGTTAAAATCGTGTGTGGGCTGTTTTTGGAAGCTAATGTGAATTAAATATAGTTTCTTGTATTTATGAGGATAATGTTGTTAACATGTGAATTGTTGGTGTAGTTCATGAATTTGGAAGAAAAAAATGTGTTGTGTTGCTTTTGTCGAGTTTGGGAGGTTTCGGGTGGCATTGTATATTGGTTGGGTTATTTTGAATATTGTGCGGATTGTTTGAAATGTTCTTGAATCTTGTTTGAAAGGTTTTGGATTAGTACTTGAACGTGTGAGCATTGAGGTTGGCTTGAATGTATGTAGTTGGATTGAATGTAAATGGAATGTTATCGAATTATGTAGAAAAGAGCTACTAATGTTAAAATGCGTTTTGAATTGATTGTTGATGTTACTAACATGATTGTTGGTATTGTTGTTGATGATATTGGCCGAGTTGAATTCTTGGGGTTGTTGAATTTACGGGGAAATGCAGAAATTTACGTAAATAAAGTGCTAGCCTAGAATCGGATTCCTAAGTGCTTATGACTAATGTTTGGTGCTAACGACGTTGTTGTAGATCTTGGGAAGCCGAGACTTAAGTTTGACTAGCTTAGGAAGCGGACGAGGTATGTAAAGCTAACCTTTCTTTCTTTTTGGCATGTCCTAATTGTAAGTAGGC
>NW_026726400.1:0-64851 GCF_029784015.1 Lycium ferocissimum | reverse complement strand
AATATGTTTACACGATTTTCATACGATGCTAGCTTATTTGATTTGACAAAGATGAAAGGCATGTTTGTTTTCGAAAAAAAAAAAATTCATTATGTGCTTATGTCATGTTTTGCGGGCCCAAAGATCATTAGGAGTATGACGAGAGTCAGCGGGTTCGCTCGGCCCTAAGTAAGGGTCGGGTGCCCATCATGCCTTACCGGAACTTAAGGTGTGACACATCTTTTCCTCTTTTTTTTTTCTCCAATTTTCTTCAATTTTCTAGAAATTTCATAAGTCACCAAAGATGACTTGTAATCTTGCATGGTCATGAATTATACACACATATATATATGGCTCCCACAAATGTGTAATGTACACTTGTGCCATTTTATGGCATGAAAATATTGACCAACATGTGGGTGGGACCCACTCATAGCCACACGGCCACTTTGGCCATTTGGCCATCTCATGAAAAATTTTGTTTCCTTTCTTAGCCCTTAATTTTCCTTATTCCAATTTTGCCCTTAATACTCCATACCAATAAAAGAATGAATATGCAACTTATGCATTCCTAACACAACCGAAAAAAATTTATAACCTTGTCCTTAACTTTCCACCATTAGCTCGGAACATCCAAATGTGCAAAATGCGAGGTATAACATCCTTCCCCCCTTTAGAACATTCGTCCTCGAATGTTCAACTAGTCTCGTAAGGTCTATGGATCCTTGGGGGGGGGGGGGGGGGTTTTATCACCACGGCATGCGATCTCATCTATCGACTATATTCCTTCTTCATTTCCTTTTCAACTTCTCAAGTCGTCTCCTCCCTACTGTTGTTTCTCCACACGAACTCAGATCCTTATAATCGTAACATAAGTACCTATGATTTTGGATTTCATTGACAATACCTCCAACAGATCCCAATGTACAGGAATTACGGGGTGTAATACCCTTTCCTCCTTAGGAACAGTTATTTCCCTTAGGGTCCGATTATCAGTTGCTTAATCCTACCTTAAAATATATGTCAGTCTCTTCTCATTCTTACGCAACTCCTTTATTGCCTGCGGTCCACTTCTTTGCCCCCGCGTACTTCGTGACCGAATCTCACTAGTGCCTCACTCTTGCCCAAATTTTTGTCTTCATTTTTGTAGTCCTGGCTATCCCTCCTATACCTGTTGCTCGTAGTCATACACTACGGTGACTGCCTGTAGTTTATCAGTTCGGGTTTCCGTCCTTTTGCACCTTTGTTATTATCCCTCAAATCTTGCCATACGACTCCTAAGCATAGGGTCATGGAAATTCTTACTCCCTTATGTTATCTTACAACACCGATAATCATATCTACGATTTCCTTATATTAACGGTCCCTTCGTCGATCTTATTCCTTGTTAGCTTTCGACGCCGACTTTGTATCATTGTGGTTGAATATAGCTTCACGTTAATACTTCATGTGATTCCATAGCATGCGTTCTCACGTTTAGATAACCTAGTGGTCCATAACTTCCCTCTAGCATCCGGTGGAATCTTTTATTTCATTTATGAGGACGACTTTTCTCCTTCCTCCAAGATCCTTCAAACTATCGCTCGCTGTTCTTTTTTTTTTCTACAACTGTCCTTGTCCTTCCAAGTGTCTTCTCGGGTTTATTATCTTTGCTGGCACCCTTTTTGTACCTTAAGCTCGGAGATCTTTCTTGCTCTTTACTCTCTGTATCACACATTATGTTGCAATCTTTGCAAAATACGCGAAGGCATTCATATTAGCCCGAAATACCTCGCGTCGCTTTACCAATCCTCGTGTTCTACTTTGTCTTCTCTTCCCTTATCTTACCTCAGGTGTCGAGACAGATCCTTAGTTTTACCGTAGCCATGCCTCGCCCGTCCTCAGTACTAATGCTATTTTAGTGATTGGCTTAATCCTTCGTTACATTTTTTTTCTTTTTTTTGTAGTGTCCCCGAAATATCACAACTGCATTGCCCTTACTAATCCTTCACTCTTCTTATCAAGTATTTACTTAGTCCCACACCTAGCATACCAATACTTGCAGATGGCATCACTGTCCTGGTACAACTTATATAATGTACGCTCACTCTTAGACATAATCCTTCCGTCCTCTGGCTCATCCTGCTCTACCTATCTTGTTCATACTGGGACTCGCTCGTCCTATTTTGTCATATCTCGTTCCCTTCCTTTAATCACTCTTGACTTTCTCACCTCCTACCATAAAGGGTTTTCTATTCCTTCTTCCTTAATACTGACAAGTTACGACAGCATTAGCGAACGTCTCTATGGCCACATCTTGGCTCTTAATCTAGTATAGCGTCGCTATCCTTCCTGTTATCTCTTAAGTTGTTCCATACTGTCTCCTTGTCCTACTCTTTCCTCATACACATCCACTTCCTAGCATCATGTCACTCACAAAGTCTCTGCAAAACTTCTCACACTACCTCAAATACCTTCCTGACTTTTATCTACTTATGGTTGGCGTTCTGATATTACTAATTTATTTCCATAAGGGGTTTCATTTGTAGCTCAGGCATCCATATCAAACACATTACCGTGTCAATTGTTTCTATCTTAGCCTTGCACTCCTCTCACCCGCTTTCCCCCTTTAGGGGTATACCTATACCATTATCCATTTATACTTGCCCCATGTCCTTATCTCCAACCTTAGTTAGGAAGCATTTTTATTCCAACGATAAGTATCCAAATTTCCCTTGGAATATTATCTTTATCCCAACCTGTCTCGGGTGCTTCCTTTGGTATCCGCCTTGTCATTTCTTCCGTTTATGTCTGTCTTCTATTCTACACACGAGGAATCTTATGCTACCTCTGTGTCATACAGGACACTCTACTCCTATATAATTCTTTTCTCATTTTCAAAACGTATTTTGTTCGTCCACGTTTATCTGTATCCTGCCAGTCACCTTCTAGCACTCATTCTGCCTTGTTTCTCATTTTTCTATAACTTGGCTTTTCATCGTCCCATCACTTATGGTACTCGTGTCCTCCGTCACACGGCATAACCTATTACTACACTGATGTCTCGCTTTCTTCTTATCTCCTCCTTTCGTTAGCTCCCTTTCTCTTTACCGGTCTGATCCGCCCCGTCCTATGCGATTCCTTAAGGTTTCTGCCCACTCCGCAGACTCTAGTCTTCCTTAGATTACTCTACCACCTCGTTGGCTTCTTACGTCGAAATTTGTAAAACTTTCAGAAAACTTCCCAGGGGGTCACCCATCCTGAAATTGCTCTCACTCCAGCACGCTTAACTTTGAAACTTTGATGAAATACGACGCTTTAACGCCTTCCCGATCGCGTCTACCTCGTCGCATGACCTTCGTCACATAATGGGGTAAATCCAATTCAAAACGTCCTCACAACGCGTTTCCCCCCTTATTTATTCATACATTCCTATCCGTCACCACTCTTTTTCCTTCTTACTCTTATCTTAATCGTATCATCACTTCCTTTAACTATAATCCCATCATATTTTTCTCCTACTTATTGACTCAGTCGATGCCTTAATACATATTACTCTATTCAAACCTACCAATCCTTTCTAAATCATCTCTTATTATCGTTAGTCCATTCCAAATTCCTTATTACCATATTCCCATGGACCTCCTGCTTACTATTATCACCGACTCCATAATTAACTTATTCCTAAAGGGCAGCTGTATTCACAGCTCAGTCAAATCCCATCATTACTGTTGACATGACCTTTCCCAGACATATTCCAAACTTACAGCTCATTCTCGTATTATTTCTAGAAAACATTTTGGCAGAGTTTCCTCTGTATTCCTTACTATCCCAGAACCTGCACGCAAGAAATACCAACAGTGCCTCACAGAGCCATCATCACATATATATATGTATATATCATATCACATCACGGCCACACAGGGCTCCCAATATCGTCGACAGTACAAAAATAATAAACATACCTCGTATGTCCAACTCAAATTGCACCTGTTACACTTTCTTGTTTACTTTCCCTTTTAATCTTCAACTTTTCACTCCAATCGTGTCAATACCGTACTCGACATATATCTTTTGTACCTTTACTTACCTGCGTGCTTTGCAACTTCCCATGTCGTTAGTCACCTTCTTCGATCGATGTCATTCCTTTGCTGCAACCGAAAGTTAGTATAAGAAATCTCATTTCCTATGACTCGGCTCTATGGCACGATCTAAGAGGTGAAAGAAGAGTAACCATCCTAGATGCCCCGTAGCCTCCTGTTTATAAATGTGGCCGGCTTCACACCATAACAGGACTCTACTGGACAAGACTTTGCAGACAACCCCCTAGGACGAACTGCTTTGATACCAATTTGTCACACCCTTAATCCGATAGGATGTGATGGGCACCCGACCCTTACCTAGGGCTGAGCGAACCCGCTGACTCTTGTGACATTCATAATCATAATCATCTTTTGGCCCTTTAGCCATAACATAAATACATAACGGAAGTTTTGCGGAAAGTCAAATATGCTTTTCATCTTTTTCAAATCAAATAAAAAATTTGTAACATATGAAACTTATAACACAATGCGTAATAATACATCGGCTTACATAGCCGCTTACATAACCGACATCTTATACCCACGACACTGTCTGCAAAGTCTCTAACGCGGAGCATGAAACCATAGCATAATAATCTGACTCGGCAGCACTCCGGAGAAAATAGAGCTCGCCAATCCCGCTGGAACATCTTCTACTAATATCTTCGACTCACTACGGGTGTACACGCGGCATGAAACGCGACCCCGAAGAAAGGGGGTCGATGCGGAATATGTCCGAGTATGTAAAGCATGCAATACGATGCGGGATTATACTAAAGTAAAGAGTACGAGAAAATCGGAAGACTTGCCTTTGAAAACTCATATCATGCATGTCAATGTTATAAAATCATCGTAAAAATATATAGCGTGCCCCGGCCCTCTAACGAGGGACTCGGTGAGTAAAATCAAAATATACATATATAAAGTGTACATATAACGTGCCCCGGCCCTCTAATGAGGGACGCGATAAATAAAATCATATCATCATCATGCATGTATATATATATATATATATATATATATATATATATATATATATATATATATACGTGCCCCGACCCTCTAGTGAGGAACGCGGTGAATAACGTGTCCCGACCCCGCTAGCAAGGGACTCGGTATGCCATCACAGCCGCCATCCCCATCATCACATCATATATATATATATATATAACGTGCCCCGACCCTCTAGTGAGGGACGCGGTGAATAATGCAATGGAATTGCACGAATACATGCCCTGGCCCGGGACGCAGTGAAAGACATATTGAGGCTGGCACGAGCAGAGTAGTGAGAAACCATATGCACATAAAACATTATCAAAGACTCAATGAAATAATCATAAACGAATCGTCATTTGAAAATCGGGACAATAGTTATATCAAAAATCTTTCGGACGTCTCTCGGAAACATAACAAACATCATAACACATTAGAGAGCCATAGGAATCATAGTCATACGTCAAGCCAATTCGGGTCCGCCTCGGAAAGTTACGGACATTATACATTTTAGGACTTCCTACAACCATAATGAAGCGATCCGAGCCTTTCTGTGAAAGTTACGGACGTTCGTAGTTTCGGAATCATTTAGGAACAAAACTCTTTTGAAAACAAAACCTTTATGCAACTTTTGAAACTTAATTATACAAATGACATAAGGACCATGATTTGACCACATTAAGAATACAAATATCAAGAACCAACAAGAATCATGAACATGCGCGGATCACCAGAATAGAGTTACCTCGAGATTCGTGTCATAACTTACTTTCAACTAAGACATGCCAAAGAAAGAAAGGTTGAGCTTTACATACCTTAGCCGCTTCCTAAGCTAATCCGAACTCACGTCTCGACTTCTCACGATCTACAATAATGTCATTAGGTATCAATCATTAGCCATAACACTTAAGAATCCAATTCCAAATTAACACTTTGTCTACAAAAATTTCGGCAGCATTTCCCCTATAACTTCAACATCCCCGAGAATTCAACTCTGTCAAATCAACAACAACCAAACCAACAACCACACTAACAATATCCATAAGTAATCCAAAACGCATTCTAACATTAGTAATTCCTTTCTACACAATTCGGCAACATTTCATTTATATTCAAATAAACTACATACGATCAATTCAATACCAATGTTCACATATTCGATTACTAACCCGCAACCATTCACACATGATTTAAGAACATTCCAAGCAATCCATACAATATTCAAGATAACCCAAACCATAGGCCATTCCACCCGAAATCTTCCAACTCCATTAGGAACATCAATAACACATTTTCTTCTTCCAATTTCATAAACTATATCAACAATTCCATACGTTAGCAACCTCATTTTCATCAATTCAAGCAACTATATTAAAATCACATTATGTTCTAAATCAGCCCACAACCATTACGACTTCCATTTAAGTCATCAAACCTTCATTTTCACCACATAATCCACAACAACAACTAAAATACCAAGTAATTTAATTCATCATTCTTACTCAACACAACATATATGCACGGTCCACAACTTCCACAACACAACTTCATGGCTTCATTCACTTCAACATACCACAACACACACAACGTCTATAAAACATGTAAAGGAAATTAAACCTCACCTTTTCCATCAACTTTTCCACTCGGCTAGAACTTGTTTTGCAAGAACGAATGGTTTTCTTGTTCCAACAACTACTCCATGTTGACGAGGGCCTTCAATTAGTAGAGAGACAAGGAGAAATAAATTTTTCTTGATCACTTCAATGGACCAATTCGGCCGACCCCATGGCCGTAGCTCCTCTCTCTCTTTTCTTTTTTTTTTCTTGAATTTTCTAGACTTGCCAAATGATGAATTGTCTCTTATGTTATTCATCACTTATATATATATATATATATATATATATATATATGGACACACACATGGCGGGTCATGTGCCATATTTTCCTCTTTTTTTTTTTTTCTCCAATTTTCTTCAATTTTCTAGAAATTTCTTAAGTCACCAAAGATGACTTGTAATCTTGCATGGTCATAAATTATACACACATATATATATGGCTCCCACAAATGTGTAATGTACACTTGTGCCATTTTATGGCATTAAAATATTGACCAACATGTGGGTGGGACCCACTCATAGCCACACGGCCACTTTGGCTATGTGGCCATCTCATGAAAAATCTTGTTTCCTTTCTTAGCCCTCAATTTTCCTTATTCCAATTTTTCCCTTAATACTCCATACCAATAAAAGAATGAATATGCAACTTATGCATTCCTAACACAACCGAAAAAAATTTATAACCTTGTCCTTAACTTTCTGCCATTAACTCGGAACATCCAAATGTGCAAAATGCGAGGTATAACAACAGTACCCAGGACTCATACTAATTTACGGCTACATCCATGGCCCCGGTATGATGCCGTCTCGACGGACTCGATCTCGGTCGCCTTAATCAACCGTAAAAGTACGCGCGACGCACGATAAACTCGAGGGGCCTCCGCGGGCTTCGACCCGAAAAACTCTAGTGGATTACATGTCAGAAAATCACGGGCCCTCGAACTGTCACGTCGGTCCACCTGATCACCCCCTACCCGTGCACACGTGGGCCTGCCACGCTGCAATCTAGTCAATAGCGGACCGCCTTTCGCATGGCCCCGTCCTCCGCCCACGGGCCGAGGAGCTGGAGGGCTCGGGCACTCGAACCTCGGGAGCCGGGGAGCCGCCCCCACGACTGCCGTCGCTCCAAGCCCCTCTCGATGCGGCGGTGGTAGCCAACCGGCCGTCGGGGGCACGATCTCGGTATAGGCTCGGCACGGGCCCCGGTAACTCTCGGGCCTGGTGGTCTCACCAACCGCCGTAGACTTGCCCTTTTGGGTAGCCGTGGCCTTCCTGGGGCATCGCTCGAAAAACATAACATTTCGTCGGAGAAAGTCATCCCGATAACACGGCTCTCTATCGCACGATCTAAGATCGAGAAGGAAAGATAGCATCTAAATGTCCTGGAGCCTCCTGTTTATAGATATGTGTGTGCACAACACACCGATAAACAAGACTTACTACTATTACACGGTGCCGAGAGACATTCCCGAGGATGAACCGCTCGATAATACTCGTCACGACCCAACCCCGTAGGCCGTGACTAGTGCTCGAGCTGGGCACCCAAACACATTCATCAAACCCAACTCACATACATATCGCTTATGCGCATATAAATATCAGACGCTGTCTCAAATTATCTCAAACTGTCTCAAACACATCTCAAACACAAACATATATATATCAGAAGCCGGCAAGGCTATCAAATGGTGCAACGGCCCAAAACATATACAAATGCAAGCCGACATGGCTGCCACGGCGAATGGGATCGCCCAGAACATATACCATACAAACACACCTGCATAATAGGCATAACCCACATATACGTCTTGCTGCGGACCTCTCGCGGACCAACGAGAATCGTATGACGGGACGGGCCCTTTGTCACCCTTAATTCGATAGGGTGTGATGGGAACCCGACCACCCAGGGCCGAGCGAACCCTACGACCGTCATAGTACTCGTAGTCATAATGGGCCCTTAACCGCATCATGAATGCATAATGAAAAATTTTTTCGAAAAACGAACATATTTTATATCTTTCAAATCAACATAACTTGCGACCGTACAAAATGCGCAATATCATGTATAGCAATACGACGACGGCTTATAGAGCGCTCACAACGGACATCTTATATACATGACTGCGTACGCAAAGTCTCTAACATAATCGGATACCATAACACACGTATACACGACTCGGAAGCACTTTCCGGAGAAAATGGAGCTCGCCAATCCCGGCCGAACACCTTCCGCTAATGTCTTCACTCACACAGGTGTACTGTAGCGGCATGAACGCGACCCCGAAGAAAGGGGGTCGATGACGGAATATGTCACGAGTATGTAAGGTACGACGAGACATAATGAGCGACATAAAGCATGAATATAAACATCGTGGGATCATAGAACGGATAATGAGGTAAGAGAGTAACCCGTACATGTGAATGCCCTTTTGGCCGGATACTACGCATGCCTGTTTTTTTTTCCTTTTAAAAAAAACATTTCTTTTCGTAGGCATGGAGAATAGAACTCATATCATGTCGTGTCTTGTCATAACATATCATATCGTATCATATCATATCATATCATATCATAGCGTATCATATCATATCATATCGTATCATATCATATCATAGCGTATCATATCATATCATATCATATCATATCATATCATATCATATCATATCATATCATATCGTATCATAGCGTATCATATCATATCATATCATATCCTATCTTAGCGTATCGTATCATGTCATAGCGTGTCATATCAGGTTATAGCGTATCATATCATGTCATAGCGCCGAACGACGTCGGCTCGCCCCATAGCGCCAGAAAAACTCCGGCTCGCCCCATAAATCCCGCGTCGGGGCATCCCGCGTCCGGGATGATAAACCGGTGACCGGGTGGCAATGAAACATGTTTCCCTTCCCATTCCCCATGTATACATGTATCCCATCCCCCAACCCATGTGCATATACATATCCTTGACGTATTTGTCATAGACATTTTCTCATATACGGCATCATCCTTGTCATCATAGAATCATGTTCATCATTTTAGTCATAAAAGCTTTCAAAATCATCAAACTTGGTTTTTGGAGAAAAATGAATATTTTGGAAAACATTTGCAAACTTTTAAAAAAGAAAATCATGCCTTAGAACCATTACTCCTAACGTTTGAAAATGAGAACGTTATGGAAGCCTTTAACACGTCTCACGTAATTACATTCGTGGTAGAAACGTATCGTCGACATATTCGTCATAGGCATTTCTTCATATTTGACGTCATTGTTACCATTATAAGCCATATTCATCGTTTCAGGCATAAAGGCTTTCAACCTCTTAAAATTTGGTCTTTGCAACATATGGACATCCTGGAGAACATTTACAAATTTCTGGAAGGAATACTTGCCTTAGAATCCTAGGCTTAATAAAGTTACCTAGCAAGGTTTTGGGACATTCCGGTGCCGTCGGTGAAAGTTGCATATATTCAAGCTACCTTTCCAATGAAACATAGAAAGTCTAATTCAATTCTATTGAATGAATAGTGGTCAAATTCAAACTTAGGTTTCTAGAGATAGAGTAGTCCCCGAGCTCGTATCCAAACCTATTATGTCTAGGACATGCCAAAGAAGGAAGAGTAAAGCCTTACATACCTTTTCCGCCTTTTCCGCTACTCCAAACTCGAGCTCTAAATTCACCGAATCTACAATTTGGTCACATTTACCAAACAGTAATTAGCATTATAGAAGTTGAGTTTTGAAGTAACACTTATCTACCGAAATTTCGGCAGCACTTCCCCTATAAATCCATCAACCCCGAGAATTTAACTCGGCCAATTATTCAACAACAACCAAACCAACAACCATTCAAACAAGATTTAAGTATATTCCAAGCAATTCGCACAATATTTCAAAACAGCCCGTGCAATACACGATGCACCCGAAACCATCCAATTTCAAGAAAACTTTGACGACACATTTCCTTCTTTCAAATTCATCAACTATATCAACAATTTGCACCTTGACAACATTATTTTCCATAAATCCATGAAACTATATACAATTCACATCAACTTCGGCAACATGCTACAATGAATATAACTTCACTTAAATCATTTAGACCTTCATTATCAACATAGAATCCATGGCGACATCAACCAAAAATGCTAAATAAAATTAGTTCATTCATTGCTATGCAAAGCAGCCCACTTTTGGCCACAACTCCAACACACTCAACTTCATGAATTTCATCCATTTCAACACATTACGACATGCTCAAAGCGTCCACAATTCAACAATCCAAACATGCTCAATAAATTAGTTCTTTGCTCTTACATAACATTACCTACACACGGCTACACAACATACTCCATAGCTTTATGAACTTCATTCATTTTTACATATCACAACATGCATAAACACCTATAAAACATGTAAGGAAGATCAAAACTCACCTTCTTCCCTTAGCTTCTCCCACTCGGCTAGGACATGTTTGGTAAGGATAAGTGTTTTTCTTGCTCCTACAATCACTTCATGTTGTGGAGAGCCTTTCACTTAGTAGAAAACTAGAAGGAGAATAATTTTTTCCATGATCAATTTCCAAGAGCAGTTCGGCCAGCCCTTGGCCGTGGCTCTCTCCCTCTCTTTTCTTTCTTTTTCTTTTCTTTCTCTTGATTTCTCTAGAACCTAAAATGATGAATACTTGTCTTCTACTTTCATCACACACACATATATATATAAGTGGAGGCACATGGCCATGCACATGGCCGGCCATGTGCTCTCCTTTCCTCTTTTTTTTTCTTTCTTTTCCCTCCAAATTTCTCCAAGTTTCATGAAATTTCCAAAAGATGAACATGGTGAAAATGACTTAACAAGTCATCTAACTCCACATATATTAATCTTCCATGTAACCATGGCCCACACTACATGTGGCCTTATTTTTCATGAACTACTAATTTCCAAGATTCCACTTCTAACCCCAAATTTTTTTAATTAATATTTCCATCCCATAAAATCATAAAACACTTATCTCTTACAACAAAGTCGGAAAATAACCTCGTCCCTAATTTGTCGCAAACAACTTTAAAATATTCCGACGTACAAAATGCGAGATATAACATCCTTCCCCCCTTTAGAACATTCGTCCTCGAATGTTCAACTTAGTCGTACGGGGTCTCGTAAGCACCTCGGGGGGCTCCCTTTTCATAGCTACTGCCTACGGCTCATTCATCAATCCCTTAGTTCAACCATAGTCGTGTCCCATCTGTCTTCAACATTATTTCTATAATTGACCTAAATCCTTGTTACATTTTTCCCTAATGTCCTCAAAATATCACGAATGCATCGTCCTTGCTGACTTTTCACTCTTCTTATTTATAGCCTAAGCACCCATATCCAGCATGTCACAGCGTCAATTGTTTCTGTTTCACCTTTTCCTTTCTGTCACCCACTTCCCCCCCTTTAGGGGTGTTCCTATACCATTATCCATTCATGCCTATTTCTTTTCCCGCACGCGAGAAATCTTATGCTACCTCTGTGTCGTTCGAAACACACTACTCTTACATAGTCCATTTCTCATTTTCAAAACGTATTCTGTTCGTTCACGTTTTACCCATATCATCCCAATCATTTTCTAGCGTTCATTCTGCCTTGTTCCTCGTCTTTCCATAACTTGGCCCTTCACTGTCCTGTCACTTATGGCACTTATGCCCTCCGTTACACACATTTTAACCTATCAATATGCCGTTGTCCCGCGTCCTTTTATTTCCTCTCTTTCCGTTAACTTCTTCCCTTCGCCGACCTGACTCGGCCCGTTCTACGCGTCCTCTTAAGGTTTCTGGTCGCTCCACATACTCTAATCTCTCTTAGACTACTCCAATTTCTTACTCGCTCCTTACATATGAATTTGTAGGATTTTCAGAAAACTTCCCAGGGGGTCACCCATCCTGAAATTTCTCTCGCTTCAAAGACGCTTAACCTTGAGGCTTTAATGAAATTGGGTGCGTTAATGCCGGTATAATCGCGTCCGCCTCACCGCACAACCTTCATTACATATCCTAGAGTACGTCGGAGCCTTACCAAATTTCAAAACGTCCCCACAGCACATTTTACCAGCTATCTGATCGATACATTCCTATTCGTCACAATTCTTTTTCCTCATACGCTTATCTTTAGTCAGATCACTTTATCCAAACCTACCAGTCCTTTCTAAATCGTCTCCTAGTAGCACAAGTCCTTCCAAATTTCCTTACTACCATATTTCCACCGACGTCTTATTGACCATTTCACTACTTCTTCCACAGTTAACTTATTCTAGAGAGCGACCGTACTTTACTCTCAATCAACTTTTATCGCTACTGTTAACCCGACTTTTTCAAAATATTTTCCAACTTGTATCTCATTCTCGTATTATTTCTAGAAAAAATTTCGGCAGAGTTTCCTCTGTATTTCTTACTATTCCACAACCTGCACGCAGGAAATACCAACAGTGCCTCACAGGGCCATCATCATATATACACATCATATCATATTGTATCGTATCATAGCCACACAGGGCTCTCAATATTCACGGAGGTCCGAAGATATTAGCTTTACCTCATATGCTCAACACGACTACACGTGTCACATTTTCTTGCTTACCTTCCTTTTCAGTTTCCAACTTTGCCTTTCAATCGTTTGCCAATACCTTACTTGACATATACCTTTCGTATCTTTACTTACCTGCGTGCTTTGTAACCTTCCATACCGCTGATCGCTTCCGCCTGTCAATGTCATTCCTCTGCCGAAATCAAAGATTAGTACAAAGGATCTCATTTCCTATAACTTGGCTCTACAACACGATCTAAGATACCAAAGAAAAGTAACCATCCTAGATGCCCCGTAGCCTCCTGTTTATAAATGTGGCACGCTTCACACCATAAACGAGACTCTCTTGGACACGACTTTGCGACACCCCCAAGACGAACCGCTGCGATACCAATTTGTCACACCCTTAATCCGATAGGGTGTGATGGGCACCCGACCCTTACTTAGGGCCGAGCGAACCCTCTGACTGTCATAGTACTCGTAGTCATAATGGGCCCTTAACCAGATCATGAATGCATAATGAAAAATTTTCGAAAAATGAACATATTTTATATCTTTCAAATCAACATAACTTGCGACCGTACAAAATCTGTAATATCATGTATAGCAATACGACGGCTTATAGAGCCGCTCACAACGGACATCTTATATACATGACTCCGCAAAGTCTCTAACATAATCAGATACCATAACACACGTATACACCGACTCGGCGGCACTCGGAGAAAATGGAGCTCGCCAATCCGCCGGAACACCTTAACGCCAAATGTCTTCACTCACACAGGGTACTGCGCGCGGCATGAACGCGACCCCGAAGAAAAGGGGTCGATGCACGGAATATGTACTTGAGTATGTAAGGTACGTAAGAGCAAAAGACATAATGAGCAAAGCATAAAGCATGAATATAAACATCATGGGATCATAGAACGGATAATGAGGTAAGAGAGTAACCCGTACATGTGAATGCCCTTTTGGCCGGATACTACGCATGCCTGTTTTTTTTTTCCTTTTTAAAAAAAAAACATTTCTTTTTCGTAGGCATGGAGAATAGAACTCATATCATGTCGTGTCTTGTCATAACATATCATGTCGTATCATATCATATCATAGCGTATCATATCATATCATATCGTATCATATCATATCGTATCATATCATATCATGTCATATCATAGCGTATCATATCACATCATATCATATCATATCGTATCATAGCGTATCATATCATATCATAGCGTGTCATATCATGTCATAGCGTGTCGTATCATGTCATAGCGTGTCATATCATGTCATAGCGTGTCATATCATGTCATAGCGCCGAACGACGTCGGCTCGCCCACATAGCGCCGAAAAACTCCGGCTCGCCCATAAATCCCGCGTCCGGGCATCCCGCGTCCGGGATGATAAGCCAGCTGACCAGGTGGCAATGAAACATGTTTCCCTTCCCATTTCCCCCATGTATACATGTATCCCATCCCCCAACCCATGTGCATATACATATCCTTGACGTATTTGTCATAGACATTTTCTCATATCTGGCATCATCCTTGTCATCATAGAATCATGTTCATCGTTTTAGTCATAAAAGCTTTCAAAATCATCAAACTTGGTTTTTGGAGAAAAATGAATATTTTGGAAAACATTTGCAAACTTTTAAAAAGAAAATCATGCCTTAGAACCATTATTCCATAACGTTCTCATTTTCAAACGTTAGGAGTAATGGTTCTAAGGCATGATTTTCTTTTAAAAGTTTGCAAATGTTTTCCAAAATATTCATTTTTCTCCAAAAACCAAGTTTGATGAAATTTCCAAAAGATGAACATGGTGAAAATGACTTAACAAGTCATCTAACTCCACATATATTAATCTTCCATGTAACCATGGCCCACACTACATGTGGCCTTATTTTTCATGAACTACTAATTTCCAAGATTCCACTTCTAACCCCAAAATTTTTTTATTAATATTTCCATCCCATAAAATCATAAAACACTTATCTCTTACAACAAAGTCGGAAAATAACCTCGTCCCTAATTTGTCGCAAACAACTTAAAAATATTCCGACGTACAAAATGCGAGATATAACACCGCCGTACCCCTGAACAAACCAATACATATGCAGAGAACGAATATATACCAAAATGTGGGCTCCGGAATAAAGGGAGCACTCCAAACAGCAGAATAGGTGTCCTATACTGGCGGATCACCGAACTGTACATCTGTACCTGCGGGCATGAAACGCAGCCCCCGAATAAAGGGGTCGATACGAAATATGTACCGAGTATGCAAAGCGAGAAGATATAGTAACCAAATACGAGTCATAATCGAAACGAGAGTACGTAAAGTAAGTGCATATCCAAATACCAAAATGTTTATTTTCAAAATATAAATCATGCATAGGGCTCGGAAAAATATGGTCGCCCGCCCGTCATCGGCGCCATAACACGGATAACACCGAAAAAGTTTCAAATCTCCGTATCCCCGTCACACATCATAACACGGATAACGCCATACACGACATAACACCAAATAAAATCGGAACCCGGCCCTCTGGGGGGCTCGGTGAACCATAACACAGCATAACACCGGAGTATAACATAGTGCGCACGACAACATAACCGGCCCGGGACTCGGCGAAAGATACAACAGAATGCACGAGCAGAGTCGTGAGTAACCATATGTATAAAATCATTATCATAGACCCAAAAGATAAGTAAAATGACCATACTTGGAAATCGGAATAATAGCCAAACCAAATTCTTTCAAAAGTCATCAGGATTACAAAAAGGAGAGTCGCGGGACCCACGGACGGGTGTTGACCCGAGCCGGGCCCGCCTATGGAAAACATACTCATCATACGCCATGAAATCTCCTACGAACATATCGAGGCAATCCGAGCCTTTCTGTGAAAGTTACGGTCGTTCGTAGTTACGGAACTCTTTGAAAACAAAACTTTTTATGCAACATTTGAAAATCAAATATTCCGAAGACATAAGGGCCAATATTTCATCATATCAAGCATACGAATTCCAAGAAACAAATAAAAGTCATAAACATGCTCGGATTGCGAGAATAGAATTTCCTCGAGGCTCGTGTCATAGCCTATTTGTAACTAAGGTGTCACGACCCAACCCCGTAGGCCGCGACTAGTGCCCGATCTGGGCACCCGTACACACCCATTAACCCGAAATAACGTACAAGTAGCTTATACCGTGTACAAACTACAAATATTTACGAGAAAAAGTGGAACGTCGCCCCAAAGGCTTCACAAATGTACGGATATACATATCGTTATCATAGTCCAACGAGATAATATCACAAATAAGCCGATAAGGCTATCATAGTATAGGGGGACGTCCAAATCACAAATTACACCGACACGACTGAACAGTGAATACCCATAACCCACACATGTATGTCTACAGACCTCTAAGAGTCGTAACAGAATCATATGACGGGACAGGGCCCTGCCGTACCCGTGAATAAGCATATATACATATATACAATAACAGAATCTGGATCAAAGTATAGGCTACAGAACAAGGGAGCACTCCAAGTCAGCTGAACAGGAATCCTAAGCTGGTGGATCATCCAAATAAGTGTTTGTACCTGCGCGGCATGAAACGCAGCCCCCGAAGAAAGGGGGTCGAGTGAATATGTACGAGTATGCAAAGCATGAAATATAGTAAACGATCATAGGCAAACCAGAAGTACGGAAAGTAAATGCAATATTCAAAATATCAAAATGCTTACTTATAAAAATACAAATCATGCATAGGGCTCTTAGAACGGTGGTCGCCCGCCTGTCGTTGGCGCCACGCCACAGCATCACACCAGAAGGTTCATATCTCCGTACCCGACATATCCCCATAACACATCGTAGCCTACCGTAACGCCATAACACAGCATAACACCAATATAAACGGAACCCGGCCCTCTGGCGAGGAGCTCGGTGAACCGTAACACAGCATCACACCGGAAAATAACATAGTGCGCACGATACATAACCGGCCCGGGATCCGGTGAAAGAAGTACTAACCATATGCACGAGCGGAGTCGTGAGTGACAATAATATGCATAATATCATAATCATAAATCATCGAGTAAGTAAGAAATCCATATGCGAAGAAGTCAGCGAAAATAGTATTAAAACTTTTTTTTTTTTTCGAAAGTCATTAAGGATAGCATAGAAAAGCCGCGGGCCCCACGGACGGGTTCCGACCCCATCCGGGCCCGACTACGAGAGTGTTATACCTCGCATTTTGTGCGTATTCGGAAAAATCGAAAATAATTCGAAATGGTGGGAATTAAGGTATCCATTGGATTCTACTTAGTGTGCATGTGATGAACAAGGAAATATTGATGCGGGAGTATTAAGGAAGGTTAAGGGAAAAATTGAAATCTCGTAAATTAGTTCCGTGAATTTCCCAAAACGACCCATCATTAATTGGGCTTGAAAAAAATATAAGAATTGAAGCCCAAAAAAAAAAGGAAGGGTGGCCGGCCATGGGGGAGGCCCAAACCCATGGAGAATGGTCATGTGATCATCCATGTGACCATTTAATTAATTTAAGAATAAGGGAGGCTTCAAGAAAATTCAAGAAAACAAAAGAAATTTGAAGAACAACACCAAACAAGCCTCTCGGCCGAGCATAGGAGAAAGGAGAGAAAAATTTCCAAGTCTTTCCATCTTGATTTCCAAGTTGTTTTCTTGTGGCAATCATACCAATTCAAGGTCCCTTTTCGACTTGGCGTAGTTGGTTTGGAAGATTAAGTCTTGGTTTCGTCGCTTGGACAACTTGAGGAAGTGAAGAAGTTGGAAGTGTAAGGTAAGAATTCATCCGTCCTAATTATGTTTTGAAGGTTTGTGTGTGTGGTAGCATATGTAAGTGAGTTGAAAGCATAGAAATATGGAAGTTTGCATGGAGAAAGGGCATGCATGTAGGTGGCCGTATGTATGCTTTGTGTGGAGTGTGATTGTGTTGAATTTTATGTTGTAGTATAATTGTAGACATTGTAGAATTTGCATTGGAAAGAAAAGATGGATAAAAACTTGTTGAAATGGAAAATTGGCCTATGGCCGTAAGCTATAGTGGCAATGCACCAATGAAGAATTTATTTTGTTTGATACGTTAGTTGCGTCGTTGTGATCTTTATAGTGTAAATGGTGGTTTAACGATTAGAGTTTGGCATTAGAGTTGCGTATATGTCATTATGGGAAAGTATATGAGTTTTAACGTAGTTGATATGCAATTATAGGAATGCATTGTTCAAATGCTAGTTATGATTGTTATTAATGAATTTGAGAAATGATAATGTGTTATGAACATGTTGGTTGAAGAATGGAAGTTTTAGACGAGTTATGGTTTCGGTGGGAAATTTATATATTTTGCGAATAATATGTGAAATCATATGAAGTGTCTCCAAATGACGTTGGAACGATCGTGGTAAGCAAATGAGTATGTAAACATTGATATTGGTTTGAAATGTGAAGTTAGTTCGAAGTTGTCGCTTTATGTAAAAAAGAAGACCATTCGTGTTAGTTTGCGATTTTTGTTGTGGATTGATGTTATTGGTTTGGTTGTTGTTGGTATTTGAGCCGAGTTAAATTCTCGGGGCGTCATATTTATAAAGGAGGTGCTGCCGAAATTTTGTTAGACAAGAATTAGCTTAAAATGAATGCTTAAAAACCTTATGGTTAACTTATGGTAAACTTGACCATTTATAGGTTTTGGACGAAAAGAGAGTTGAGTTTTGGAGAGCGAAAAAGGCGTAAAAGGTATGTAAAGCCTTCCTATTTCTCTCTTGGCATGATCTAAGTGTACTAGTATCGGATTTGCGCCTTGGAAAGTGTTCTGCTCTTCGGAATCCACGTTTGAAAATGCCCCGTTTTCGTTCAATAGAATTGAATCCTTTAAGTACGTTTTGATTGAAAGATTTATGCAAATGTTCATAGATTGCCTAGAAAGTAATGGAACGTCCCTAAGATCCATATGGATGATTCCATAGGCCTAATATACGTGATTCAAGCCCATCGCCTCGGTTGCCCCGAGGTGGACCCACTAATTCCGATTTTATCCTTTTATGTTTATGATTGGTCTTCGAGCGGTTTTTAAGGAAACGTTTTAACTACTATTTTAACTACTAAATGAAAAATTATTTTAAATATTTCCTTAAGTCTTATAAACTATTTTGAAATATGAAAATGATCGTAGAAAGGTTATTTCTCCGTAATTCATTATGATATCCGGAACTCGCTTAATATGATTCCGTCCGATTTCATTACTTTGATCCGTCATTCGCAATGCCTCATTGAGTCTCTTTCGGAAATACGTACGGTATTTTTATTGCATTTAGTTTCTCACTACTCCATTCGTGGATGCCTCAATGTTTCCCACACCGAGCCGGGCCAGATATGTTCTCTCAAGCGTGATTTCTTCGCATTGTTCGCCGGCCCGGTGTGATGTGTATTATACGTACATGGGTTGTGGTGTATGATGTGCCATGTACGCCTATGCGATATTTGATGATTATGCTTCATATGGCCATCCGATCTGATATGCTCGTTATGATTGTGGCGCCAGTGTCAGGGGCGACCACGTTCTGATTGCCGAGTCCCTAACGGGGCCGGTTTTGGCATATATTTTCCGTCTGCATTATTTATGATTACTGATATGCATATTGATTAGCTATGCACTTCATTCGTTTTTGCACACTCTGTCCTGATTCTGATATTATTTATTACAGTCTCTGCTTTACATATTCAGTACATTTTCCGTACTGACCCCCTTTCTTCGGGGGCTGTGTTTCATGCCCGCGGTACGTACACGCGCTTTGCGGATCCGCCCGCTTAGGTCATCTATCGGGCCTACTACGCGCTCCTCCTTGTTCGTAGCTACATTTTGTGTACACACCTTTTTGTCGATATGTATGTACATTCGGATTTCGGGGGCACGACGGGGCCTTGTCCCGTCATATATTTATGTTTTCGGTCCGGAGGTCCGTAGACATGTATAGTGGGTTTATATACGCGTGTGTTTGTGTGCGTTGGGGATTGTATATATACCTTGTGACGGCCCGATCGGCCTTCGTGCGTCATACTCGCATAAATCATCGTGCGCCATCGATAATATCTTTAATTATTATATATGTTTCTTTTGCTATTACGCTTATGTGGGGTAAGGGTACGTATGAGTGTCCAACTCGGCCACGTGTCACGGCCTACGGGGCTGGGTCGTGACAGAGAGTTGGGGGAAAGTTAAGTCTTATGAAGTTAACTATTATGTTTTGGGGCGATCCGAGCTCGTATTCAAAAGTTACGAGCGTTCGAAGTTCGGGACCTTTTAATAGCAAAATTCTTTATAAAACTTTGGAAATTCAATCAAATGAAAAACATAACAACCCAAGTTAGGTTTCATTAAAAAAAATGAACCTTGAGAAGCAAATAAGATACATATAAGAGCTCGGATCTCGAGAGTGGAGTTATCCCGAGGCTCGTGTCATAGCCTAATTAACACTAGGACATGCCCAAAAGAAAGGAGGGTTAAGCTTCACATACCTCGTCCGCTCACCTAAATCAATCCAAAATTACGTCACGACTTCTTCAAAATCTACAATAACATCATTTGGTATCAAACATTAGCCATAGATTCTTAAAACTTCAATTTTGACTAGCACAAAATTTTACAGAAATTTGGGCAGCACTTCCCCTATAAATACAACACCCCAAGATTTCAACTCGGCCAAATTCATCAACAACAATACCAACCAACATTCTAACATCATCAACTATTAATTCAAAACGCATTTTAACATCCACGACCTTCTTTCGCATAATGCGACGACATTCCAACTACGTTCAAGTTAACCATATACTTTCACACCAACACAAGGTACACATATTCAAGTATTAATCCGAAATTATTCAAACAAAATTCAAAAGCATTTCAACCAATCCACACAACATTTAAGCGGCCCAACCAATGTGCAATGCTACCCGAAACCTTCCAATTTCCATAGGAACATCAACAACGCGTTTCTTTCCCTCCAAATTCATGAACTACATCAACATTCCACATTTAGCAACATTAACCACAATAACACAAAAACGATATTAAAATTACATCATTCCTTCCAACAACCTACAAACGATTTCAACTTCCATTTAAATCATTAAATCCTCATTTTCACCATAAAATCCATACAACAACAACCAAAACACAATAAATAAAATTAGTACATTCTTGGCACACACATTACATACACACGGTTTCTACACCATTCACACGGCTACAACATTAACATACCATTTTCATGATTTCCATCCACTTCTACACACTACAACAACATGCAACCATGCTAAATACCATTAATTCATTACTCCTACACACTATACACACATTCGGCCAACACCCTCATCTACACGATTTCACTCCAACATGCAATCTTTCATGATTTTTGTTTATTTCTACACACTACAACACCCGCAAACCATTCATAACATATAAAAAAAAAGATTAAAACTCACCTTCTTCCATCCCCTTCTTCATTCGACCATAGCAAGATTTTGCAAGAACAAGGACTTCTCTTGATTCAACAACTACTTCATGTTGTTTAGCACCTTCCAAAGAGTAGAAAACATGGAAGAAAATAATTTTTTGTGGTGAATTCTCCATGGCCAAATTCGGCCAGCTCTTCAACCGAACAACCCTCTTTTTTTTTTTTTTTGCCATGTTTCTTCATCTTTCTAGAGTTGGAAAGATGACTAAATAATTGCTAAGTCATCTTATTATATAAGTGTATCATGGTCCACAAGTCATGTGCAAGTCACATGGCTTTTAATTTCATGAAAATTAACTCTCCAAATCTTCACTTTTGGCTCCATATTTCATGAAACACTAGTCTCCGTAATTTCACTTTCAACCCCAAATTTTTCTTAATATCCCATTCCAAAAAAATAACAAGCAACTTATGCTTTAAAATAAAATCGTGGTTAAAATTCTCAACTTTGCGTCTCTGAATAGTCTTTTCCTTAACCTTTCATAGTTAGCTCGAAACGTCCTAATATACAAAAATGCGGGATATAACATCCTCCCCCCTTTAGAACATTCGTCCTCGAATGTTAAACTAGTCGTATAGGGTCTTATAGGTACTTTGGGGGAATCCTTTTCATAGCTGGTACATACAGTTCATTATCCATTCAACATGACCCATTAAAGAGTTCCAACGACTAGAAGATATAGGGAATACATAGGGATATTCACTTTTCATCCGTTCCTTATTATTGTTCCGTCACCATATCTTAACGGAAACCACATCCTTAATACATAACATCCTCGCTTGCTGATCCAGTATAATCATGGGTTGTTTTCCGTAAAACAATTTTTCTGTCGCTTGGATATCATCTATAGGAGATACTCTGGAGGGGTCGTCTATACTTTTACGAAACATTGGTATGTGGGGGACTGGACGCGCGTCTCCAATTCGGGTGGTAGGTCTAACTCATAGGCCGTCTTGCCTACTTCACAAATGATCTGGTAAGATCCAACATACCTCGGACTGAGCTCTTCCATTTTGCAAAATTTCACAACACCCTTCAAGGGTGACACTTCCAAAGATACCCAATCGTCGACCTAGAACTCTAGGTGTCGACGTCGAGTATCTACGTATGACTTCTGTTGCCTCCGAGCTGCGGATGACCGCTTTCGAATGGGTTTCACTTGTCAACTATTTACCAAGCTATCTCTATCTCCATTGATCTAGTTTTGCCCACATCGAATCAGCTCATTTGTGACCTGCTCCTTCTGCCGTACAAACCCTCACGCGGTTACCTGGACGCTCGAATGGTAGCTATTTTTACAAGTGAACTCAACAAGTGGCGTAAGATCGTCTTAGCTATATCTGAAATCAATAACGCAGACCAGTGACATATTCCTTTAACCTATATGCCCCAAATTTTTATGGCACAACTCAAACGCTTAGGGCTGCGAAGATGCTTACTCTCTCTGACGATTTTCTTATAACATAGGTATGTGTGTTTCCGATTTCCTTATATTGGCGATCATTTCGAACTCTAGCTTCAGGCTAATCAATTTTCCTTTCAGAGCCATGAGAACAACATAATTTCTTTCAAATCCAACATGTTCTCTCCCCCCCTTAATTAGGAAGGCCCTAACACACCATTAGTTCTTAGATATCCGCCGCCTTTGGCACTTATTCTTTGAGAGTTAGAAACTTCTTAGCACCGTTGCACGGCCTAATTTTTCCTTTACTTCTCACTTTTTGTTGTGGGCCATTATTCTTTCGCTCCTCTTATCAAAGTTTATCCTACAATTCTACACAATCGACTTTGGTCCCATAACACCATATTCTATCTTCCCCACGCCTACTCTCACCTTTTTATCTAAATCGCACCGTGCTTCACCTTTTTGCTTTTTCTGACCTTTCGGTCACCTTATCTACCGTCTACTTATTTTCTTCCTTTCCCGAATATCATTCTCTTGGAACTTTCCAAGTTCGACCCATAACGAAAATAGCATCGGCTTGCCTTATAACATTGTGCCATCATTATTTTCTTTCACTTGAACTTTCTTGTCCTGTCTGGTAAATGTCTTCCAATACGCCACAACATCAATTACTGGAGTTTGACATAGCCATATAAGGGATATCATATACATACGTACACATAAATGCTATCGTCTTATTCACAAAGTATTTCCAACACTATTCAACTTACCCTGTTTCTGAAGCTATAATGCCACTTCCTCCGCTCCCACTAATTCAGTCTGTATCGTTCTACATGACCTCTTAAGGTTTCTGCCCGCTCTGCAGACTCTAATGGTTCCTTAGGTTAACCTAGCCTCTTATTTGCTTCTTACGGCTAAGTTTACAAGACTTTCAAAAACTTCCCAGGGGGGTCACCCATCCTAAAATTGCTCCCACTCCAGCACGCTTAACTTTGGGATTCTGATGAAATTCGATGCTCTATCGTTGATATGATCGCGTCAACCTCGCCACACAACCTTCAGCACATAATTTAGAGTAAATTGAAGTCTGGACAGATTTCAGAACGCCCTCATAACACATCTCCCGCCGAATTAAAAAGGGGTCTCTTATTCCAACTCAATAGTCATCTGGCACTCGTAATTATTCCAAATTCTCAGTTGGGTGGCGTTTATATTCCCACGATGAGTGTCCAAAATTCTCTTTGAATAATATTTTTATCCCAACCTGTACCATCTACTTCTCTAGCTAAACTTATTTTGCATCATCTGTTCCTTATGCCTACCATCTTTGTCGCTTAGGGATCCTATTATTTTCCAGAGTGGAAGCGCATGCGCGCAGTACCCCTCTGTGCTTTATGCCTTTTTACCCTTACTATATATCCAACACAGACTTCCAACCTATCCAAAACACCAAATCCGTCTCGACAAGGGTTTTGTCATATCATCCTGTCGTCATACTACACCTTTAAATTCATAACCATGTATTCTCCTTGCGTTCCATATTCGTACTCATTTATTTATGCCTATCTGGGTGCTTTCCTTAGTATTCCTCACCATAATTCCCAGTCTTTGTCCATCCTTTTCCGCGCCCGAGGAACTTTATAATTTCGCTACATTTTGGAAACATTGCTCCTACCTAATCCCTTTCTTATTTTCAAGGCATATTCTGTACACCCCTATTTGTCCTTATCACGCCCGTCATTTCCTAGTACTCCCTCTACTGCATTGCTTGTCTCTCTATAATCTGGTCTTTCACTGTTCTGTCACTGTTATTACTCGTGTTCACGGCTACACATGTCATCATTTATTACTGCACCACTATCCTGCCCGCTTTTCTTTTCGTCTCTTTCTTCCAATTAACCCCTTCTCCCTTTGCACTTACTATCGTTCCCGTTATCTCGTAGTCTCTATTCTGTATTTTCCCCGAAAAAAAACTTCCTAAATTCCTCCTCTTTTTTTTTATCACTAGCTCACTTTCATACTTCCGTCACGCGGGTCGTGTCATATCCTTTAGTCGCTTCCTCCCTAGGCTTCGCTCATATTATACTCACATAATATTCTGTTCGTAACTCATCTCGTAACGTAACACTTCTTACCCCCTTTTGCCCTTTCCGGTCAATCTTATCTTTACTATCTCGCGAGCTGTCTTGTCGATACATTCATATCCGTCACATTTTTTTGTATTCTTGTCTCAATCATACTATTATTTCTTCTGGCTATAATCTCGTCATAATTTATCCCTGCTTATTAATTCAGCTAGTACCTTAATTTAATACTCTATCGAAATTTGCCAACCTCTATTAACTCATCTCTTAGTGTCACAAACCCTTTTCCGAATTCTTTTTACCATGTTAATAACGACCTCCTAATTACCATTACCGCCAATTCCGTGGTTAGCTTATTTTTCTAGGTCCACCGTACTTGCAACTTAGTCAAATTCTGTCTTTACTATTAACACGACCTTTCAAGGCATATTACAAATCCATACCTCATTCTCGTTTTATTCCTGAAAGAATTTCGGCAGAGTCCCCTCTGTATTTCTTACTATCTCAAACATGTACACAGGAAATACAAACAATGCCTCGCAGGGCCAACACGTATATATACATATTATGTCATATCACAGCCACACAGGGCTCCCAGTATCAACAATAGCATGAAAATGGTGGATTTACCTCGTATGTCCATTTTGGACTGCACCTGTTACGCTTTTCTGTTTACTTTCCTTTCTAAAATTTTTGACTTTACATTTCGATGCTTTATTCGACATATACCTCTCGTGCCGTTGCTTACTACCGCGTGCTTTGTAACCTCCGCATTGTCAATCGCTTCCTTCGTCGGGCTGTTCTTCTCGGTGAAATCAAATGTTAGTATGAGGAATTTTATTTCATATGACTTGGCTCTATCGCACGATCTAAGACAAAAAAAAGGTCACTGATTCCTAAATGCCCCGCACCTCCTCCTGTTTATAAGTGTGGCCGGCTTCACACCATAAACAGGACTCTGCCGGACACGGTCTGTAGACATTCCGAGGACAAACCGCTCTGATACCACTTTTGTCACGACCCAACCCCGTAGGCCGCGACTAGTGCCCGATCTGGGCACCCGTACACACCCATTAACCCGAAATAGCGTACAAGTAGCTTATACCGTGTACAAATTACAAATATTTACAGAAAAAGTGGAACGTCGCCCCAAAGCTGTCACAAATGTACAGATATACATATCGTTATCATAGTCCAACAGATAATATCACAAATAAGCCGATAAGGCTATCATAGTATAGGGGGACGTCCAAATCACAAATTACACAGACACGACTGAACAGTGAATACCCATAACCCACACATGTATGTCTACAGACCTCTAAGAGTCGTAACGAATCATATGACGGGACGTGGCCCCCGCGTACCCGTGAATAAGCATATATACATATATACAATATAGGAGATCTGGATCAAAGTATAGACTCCCGAACAAGGAGCACTCCAAGTCGGTTTTTTTGCACTACCGAACAGAATCCTAAGTCGGTGGATCATCCAAATAAGTGTTTGTACTGCGCGGCATGAAACGCAGCCCCCGAAGAAAGGGGGTCAGTACGGAATATGTACTGAGTATGCAAAGCATGAAATATAGTAAACAGGATCATAGGCAAACCAGAAGTACGGAAAGTAAATGCAATATTCAAAATATCAAAATGCTTACTTATA
Source organism: Lycium ferocissimum (assembly GCF_029784015.1). Lineage (NCBI taxonomy): Eukaryota > Viridiplantae > Streptophyta > Magnoliopsida > Solanales > Solanaceae > Lycium > Lycium ferocissimum. The sequence goes on along the minus strand of NW_026726400.1, from coordinate 37,922 downwards.
AAAATACAAATCATGCATAGGGCTCTTAGAACGGTGGTCGCCCGCCTGTCGTTGGCGCCACGCCACAAAGATCACACCGGAAGGTTCATATCTCCGTGCCCGACATATCCCCATAACACATCATAGCCTACCGTAACGCCATAACACAAAGATAACACCAATATAAACGGAACCCGGCCCTGCGGCGAGGAGCTCGGTGAACCGTAACACAAAGATCACACCGGAAAATAACATAGTGCGCACGATACATAACCGGCCCGGGATCCGGTGAAAGAAGTACTAACCATATGCACGAGCGGAGTCGTGAGTGACAATAATATGCATAATATCATAATCATAAATCATCGAGTAAGTAAGAAATCCATATGCAGAAGTCCAAGCGAAAATAGTATTAAAACTTTTTTTTTTTCGAAAGTCATTAAGGATAGCATAGAAAAGCCGCGGGCCCCACGGACGGGTTCCGACCCCATCCGGGCCCGACTACGAGAGTTGGGGGAAAGTTAAGTCTTATGAAGTTAACTATTATGTTTTGGGGCGATCCGAGCTCGTATGCAAAAGTTACGAGCGTTCGAAGTTCGGGACCTTTTAATAGCAAAATTCTTTATAAAACTTTGGAAATTCAATCAAATGAAAAACATAACAACCCAAGTTAGGTTTCATTAAAAAAAAATGAACCTTGAGAAGCAAATAAGATACACATAAGAGCTCGTATCTCAAGAGTGGAGTTATCCCGAGGCTCGTGTCATAGCCTAATTAACACTAGGACATGCCCAAAAGAAAGGAGGGTTAAGCTTCACATACCTCGTCCGCTCACCTAAATCAATCCAAAATTACGTCACGACTTCTTCAAAATCTACAATAACATCATTTGGTATCAAACATTAGCCATAGATTCTTAAAACTTCAATTTCGACTAGCACAAAATTTTACAGAAATTTGGGCAGCACTTCCCCTATAAATACAACACCCCGAGATTTCAACTCGGCCAAATTCATCAACAACAATACCAACCAACATTCTAACATCATCAACTATTAATTCAAAACGCATTTTAACATCCACGACCTTCTTTCGCATAATGCGACGACATTCCAACTACGTTCAAGTTAACCATATACTTTCACACCAACACAAGGTACACATATTCAAGTATTAATCCGAAATTATTCAAACAAAATTCAAAAGCGTTTCAACCAATCCACACAACATTTAAGCGGCCCAACCAATGTGCAATGCTACCCGAAACCTTCCAATTTCCATAGGAACATCAACAACGCGTTTCTTTCCCTCCAAATTCATGAACTACATCAACATTCCACATTTAGCAACATTAACCACAATAACACAAAGCGATATTAAAATTACATCATTCCTTCCAACAACCTACAAACGATTTCAACTTCCATTTAAATCATTAAATCCTCATTTTCACCATAAAATCCATACAACAACAACCAAAACATAATAAATAAAATTAGTACATTCTTGGCACACACATTACATACACACGGTTTCTACACCATTCACACGGCTACAACATTAACATACCATTTTCATGATTTCCATCCACTTCTACACACTACAACAACAAGCAACCATGCTAAATACCATTAATTCATTACTCCTACACACTATACACACATTCGGCCAACACCCTCATCTACACGATTTCACTCCAACATGCAATCTTTCATGATTCTTGTTTATTTCTACACACTACAACACCCGCAAACCATTCACAACATATAAAAAAAAGATTAAAACTCACCTTCTTCCATCCTCTTCTTCATTCGACCATAGCAAGATTTTGCAAGAACAAGGACTTCTCTTGATTCAACAACTACTTCATGTTGTTTAGCACCTTCCAAAGAGTAGAAAACATGGAAGAAAATAAATTTTTGTGGTGAATTCTCCATGGCCAAATTCGGCCAGCTCTTCAACCGAACAGCCCTCTTTTTTTTTGCCATGTTTCTTCATCTTTCTAGAGTTGGAAAGATGACTAAATAATTGCTAAGTCATCTTATTATATAAGTGTATCATGGTCCACAAGTCATGTGCAAGTCACATGGCTTTTAATTTCATGAAAATTAACTCTCCAAATCTTCACTTTTGGCTCCATATTTCATGAAACACTAGTCTCCGTAATTTCACTTTCAACCCCAATTTTTTCTTAATATCCCATTCCAACAAAATAACAAGCAACTTATGCTTTAAAATAAAATCGTGGTTAAAATTCTCAACTTTGCATCTCTGAATAGTCTTGTCCTAAACTTTTCATAGTTAGCTCGAAACGTCCTAATATACAAAAATGCGAGATATAACATAAGGCATGCCAAAAGAAGGAAGGGTTGAGCTTTACATACCTCGGCCGCTCTCAAGCTAATCCAAACTCAAGCTAATCCCAACCTACGTCTCGGACTCCCCAAGATCTACACAACTTCAACGGATATCAATTATTAGCTATAGCCATTTAAGTATTTAATTCCAAATTAGCACTTAATTCTACGAAATTTGGGCAAAGACTTCCCCCCGTAAATAGACCAACCCCGAGAATTTAACTCGGCTAAATCAACAACAACAACACCAACAATCAAACTAGCAACATCAATAATCAATCCGAAAAGCAATATAACATTAGTAACCCTCTTTTACATCATTCAACAACATTCATAATATTCAATTCAACGGCTTACATTCAAGCCAACATCAACGCTCATACATTCCAATACTAACCCGAACCCATACCAACAATATTCAAAGGCATTTTAAACAATTCATACAACATTTCAAACATCCCAAACAACATCCCAACTTACCCGAATTCTGCCCCAAACCCGAGAACACAACCAAAGCCCATTCCTCACTTCCAAATCATGATTTGCACCAAACAATCCACACTCTAACAATGTCGTTCCCATAAATATAAAAATTACATCAAATGCACAATAACCTCCAAATCAACCCCCAACACTTACAACATCAATTCGAATCATTAAACTCTTATCGTCAACATAGAATTCATAACGACAACAATCGACATACTAAATAGAATTAATCCATTCTTGTCATATAATATGACCTATATTCGACCAACACTACATATATACATATGTTGATGATTCTCATTCTTTTCTTCACACTACACAACTAAACATGCTACATAGAATCAATTCATCATCTCAACACAACACACACCTACACGGTCATACACACCATGCACGGCTCAACTCCAACATACCATATTTCATGAATTTCACCCATTTTAGCATACTACAACATGCATACACCATTCATAACACATAAAACAAGATTAAATCTTACCTTTTTCCTTCAACTTTACAACTTGGCTAGGGTGGTGAATGATGAAAACGAGTGATCTATTGGCCCAAACAACAACTCCACGTTAACTAGGGACCTCCAATTAGTGGATTTGCTTGAAGGAAATATTTTTGTGATGGATCAATCTTGGTCTTGAAATTTGAGGGTTTGGCCGAATGGTTGTTATTGTTGTTCTTCAACTTCTTGATTTTTTTCTAAGTGTAAAATGACAAGAAGATGACTTATTAGTCATCCTTTGTGCTATTATATGAGTTGCACAAGTGTCCTTGGCCCACACATGGGTTGGACCAACTAAATTTGGCCACCCCATGTGTGGGGACCAATCCAAGGCTACACGGCCAAAGGGCCAAAATTGCATGATTTGCCAACTTTTAATTATACCACTTTTGGTCCCAAATTTTCCTAAATTTTCCATGCCAACAAATTCATGAACAACTTATGTCTTAAAATAAAATCGAAGGTCAAAAGTCCCGACTTTGTATCCCGGAATGGTTTTGTCCCTAACTTATCATAGTTAATCCGGATTGTCCCAATGTATAAAATACGGGATATAACAGGGACAACCCATCCCCATATGTCCGCAGCGGCGAGAGATCGGCCACTACAGCAACCCCGCCGCAGCAGTACTTCATCCGCCGCAGTGGTGCCACTGAACCAGTGACCCCATAAATTTCCACCAGTTTTTCACTCTACCACACAAAACTTCATCTGAGGCCTCACAAACACAAACCACTGGCATAAAAGTTTAGGATAGGGGTTTCTGCCATTCGTGGAAGAATAAGACAAGGAAGTGCAAATACCAATTATAATCATCTAGATACCAATTTGAATGAAGTAGCACGAAAGAATGAAAGAAGTGGAAGTTTCCTAAATGTCCCATAGCCTCCCGCAGATAGGTACAGAGCTCTTCGTATTGACCCGCAAGACTCTACTAGACACTTCCTTGTACAACGAGATTCACGAACCTATGCTCTGATACCAACTGTCACGACCCAATCTACCGGTCGTGCGGGCACCTACTTTATTATCACTAGTAGGCGAACCCTTACTCGTTAACCTTTTAATCACTATCCAATTTTAACTTCTTTAATCATTTATACTTAAACAATCAATGAACATGTGAATGAATAAATAGTCTACCAAGTCATCAATAATAAATGATACAAGTGCGGAAGTCTAACTATTACATCCCCAGAATCTGAAAGTCATCGTACAAGGACTCTAACCAATAATGTCTAAAGAATGAAGTATATCTCAAATGTAATAACAAATAATGTCTGGAATAAAAGTAGACATCTGGAAAGAGAGATCTTCAGGTGGAATGGCATGGGTAGAAGCTCACCCTCGGATCTGATCGAGCAAACTAGCTTCAAGCTAGAGATGTAGTCTGGATGGAATCTCTGAAACACAATCTGCACTAAAAAAGGATGCAAAGAAGGTAGTATCAGTATAAACACTATGTACCGGTAAGCATCATAAGCTGACTAAGATTAGTTCACGTATATAAGCATAAAATCAACAAGATAAATTGATGGGGACTTAATACTCAAATCCAGGTCACAGAATATCACATAATAGAGTCACAGCCTAAGATGAAGCTTCTAAACCACAAGTCTATCAAGTCTCAATAATCTCACCTGATAATCACAAGTCCCAGTCCCGTGCCTGGGTAGGGTCACTAATCCACAATTTAACTCAGTCTAAGGTCATATTTATATCACAATAGGCTTTCAACATCTATACCAAAATAAGAAACAACGAGCATATAATAATGCATAATAAAATGTAATGATGTGCAATGCAAAGTATGATGACGTGCAATGCAATGCAATGCCATGTACTGGCCAAACACTATAACTGTACACACATGCTAACTGATGTCATTGCTCTATATTCATGACCTGCAGGGGACCCATGGTGTCCATGTACCACTCGTTCCGGATACTCATCAGACCCGAGCCATAAATGCTCCTCTCAGGAATGAACCTCGGACGCGGATCCACATCATGTACCACTCGTTTAGAGAATGAACCTTGGATCAGAAGCTCATAATCTAGGTCACATCCTCACCCATGGTCAAATATGCCTTTTCATATGTATAGTAACACTGTCACATCACTCTCAGTGATCAATTCGTCAAGTACCATGTATCAAATAGTCTCGTAAGTTCAACCAGAAGATTATATTAACTTCTTCACTAATTTCACATCACAATGTATGTCTCAACGTATTCCAGTTCATTAGTATGTATGGACTATGAACAATAGCAATATCAATGTCAAACATAAGGCATCATACCACAATTCTTTCATGAATCGTTTCCGACCCATTTCTATCATGTATGCGTGTATGAATGCATAAATGGGTGTAAACATGGTAAATCCATGCAAACCAATAAAGCAACAGTGAAGGTACAAGTCACAAAGCCATAAGTCATATCAAGACTTAGATCAACTCAACCATGAAATGAATCATACAAACCGTCTCAACCCACATAAGAGTCTATGTCCCTCTTTACTTTCACATAAGTCTTGTATCACCAAGATGCTCCATTTTTCTATATATTATCATCAATAGTAAATCATACATCAAGTTTTTATCTATGTACTGTCATAAGTTTATATCCGAATTCAAGTCTAAACTCATTATCCTTCCTTTCTCCGATGATACGTGTCATAATAAGAGAAAGTTTGGCACAACACGTATTACAACACAAAAATTCAGGTAACAAGTCTAATCACAACAACAAGGAAACAAGCCATCATCAACAACAATCATCCTAATATAGGTCCATCCCAAATCACCACAGTATGAATACAACTACACCTTCACGATGCTTAAATAATGGCGACAAGCCCACATAATTAGAAGTCATACCAACATAGATAATATCCAACCAAAATGTCAGGTTCGAAGAACTAACCATGCTTTCTCCCGTCAGTTTCACAATATATACGTTTCGCTAATCAAAGTTGTTATACCCCGAAAAAATTTCGCGTTACCAATATTGTAGACAGCTTAGTATAGGCCAAAGGAAGAGTAAAGTTACGCCAGGGGTAACAAGGTTAAGCTTCCGAGACTTTGAAAGAAAGTTAGGCAAGGTCTGATATGAAATTTTTTGCCTAAATGGAAGAGATGATAGGTGCTAGTATATTAAGAGTTTTAAAGTAAAACAAAAGTTTAAAGTGAAGTTCGGGAAGTCTAGTTTCCAACGGAACAAGCGGATCCTCAATCGGATATCGGGGTAAGGAGATATGGACGTTACAAGTTAGATGGGCAAGCCAGGAAAAATGGTCTGCGCGAACGCGCCAGCAAGAGGCGCGAACGCGCAGAAGGCCAAAGGGTCAAGATAGCGCGAACGCGCCCCTACGTGGCGCGAACGCGCTGAATAAAGATCTGAAAATCAATTTCGGAATGAAGGTTGTGTTATAAGAAGGTAATAATAACATATATATGACATTTGGAGGCCCTATGGTGTAAATTAGTTCATGTGTTATTTGACAAAAAGCCCTCGTTGCTGCGAGCTTAAGTGGGACCCACATGTTGGAGTTTTATGAAAGACGTGATAAGGGACATGTGAGTAGTATATGGAAAGTTGAGTAAGTCCTAAGAAGGACCCATAAGCCAAAAATGAGTGTAGACCCTCCAAAAGGACGATTTAAAAAAATGTTTTTGGATGATCTGACTTCTAGGGGCAAAAACGGTATTATAAGTTTGGAATTTGAGAAAATACCCAGAAATAAAAGTTGTAGATAATTGAATTATATTTCCAACCATATGTTGTGGTCCCTCACACGATATTGGGATAAAGAGTTATGACCATTTTACTGAACGAAGATCCAGTCAAAAAAGTTACTCTGCGCGAACGCGCAGAAGGAATTTATTTAACTCTGCGCGAACGCGCCCACAGGGGGCGCGAACGCACAGAAGGAATTTTATGTCGGTTCCAGCAGAACCGAAAACGACTATAAAAAGGGGGGAGACCCCCTCATTTTCAGCCAAACCCACGAAAAACACCCCAAAAACTCTCCAAAAATCTGGAGAGTTCTCCCCAACTCCCCAAACCAAATTTTTGCCCAAATCAGGTATAATTTTCCAATTTCAGTCCGGATAGCGTATAGTTTTTGCTGCAGAATCATATAGTGGGCTTGTGATGGCCTAAAATTAGCGCAAAAAAAAAAGTGGAGATACAACAATATTAAAGGGAGAAAGGTATGAATCTCTTCCTATTTATGTTAATACCAGTTTATTTACGAAGAAGACGCGATTAAATAATTGCATACTGAGTTAATTAGTTATAAAAGTTCGAAAACAGCGTGTGGGCGATTTTATGAGATATTTTGGAGTTGGAAATATTATAATTGATGTTGGTATTGTTGTTGTTGTTGTTGGGCGTCGAATTAAAAATTCGGGTTAGGCATATAAACGGGGGAGATCTTTGCCCAATTTTCGGCGAATATAAAATAGTATAATTTGAAATATGGTACAAATGCACGATGAAAACCCTAACATTATTGTGAATTATATTAAATGTAGACTTACGAGCTCGGACACATAAGCGTAGCTAATAAGGCGTGGCGCAGGTATGTAAGGCCCTACCTTTTCCTTCTTTGGCATGTCCTAGTTATGATAGGTTATGATACAAGCCTCGAGGGTATCTCTATTCCTTAAAATCCGAGCCTAGTTTTGCCCCTTTTTCATTCAATGTAATTGAATTATGTTTTGTTGGAAAAATGTTTGAACGTCTTTTACTTCTAAAAGAATCTTACATGATTAAACTTTCATCACTTTCACAAGAAAAATCGGAATGCCCCGAAACTTTTTGCAAATGAATCCATAGAGCCTAAGGTTCGTAATTTATGTACGCCACCTCGGTTTGACCCGAGGTGGGCCCACTGTTCCCTAACTCTGTCCATATTGTTCTATGAAACCTATTTTCGAGTGACATTTTTAAGAAAACTTTTGACTATTGTTTCGACTACTAAATGATGATTATTTAACAATTCCATTGAGCCTATAATACATTTTGACACGTACAAAGGACTCCAGAAGTTCTGTTTTGATAAAATCCTCCGTGACCTTTAAAAGGTATGTGCTATGTCTATCGTCCGGACCCTTTTACATGATCTGTCGTTTGATTGTTCCATCGGGTCTCTGTAAATGTTTTACATTTTATATTGCATTTAGTTTTCTCACGACTCCACTCGTGGATGCCTCAATGCTTCTTTCACTGAGCCCGGGCCAGGATATGTTATCACGCGTATACCACTGCATTGTTCGCCGTGCCTCGATGTGAGGGGGCCGGTACATATGTACATGGGTTGTGGAGTATGTTGTGCCATGTACACACTCTGATATGATATGATTTGATATGGCCATCTGATATGTTATGATATGTGCACATTCTGATATGATATGATATGTTACGGAGCTATTCCATACTTTGGAGTATGATGTGTTGTGGCGCCAGTGTCGAGGGCGACCACGTTCTGTTCACCGAGTCCCATAATGGGGACGGATATGGCATATTTTCTGTTATGCATCACCCATGTTTATGAGTAAGCATTTTGATACTCCGGTTATTGCATTTATATTCTGTATCCTTTGTTCAGACTACGTTTCTGTTTATTGTACTTTATGCTTTACATACTCAGTACATATTTCGTACTGACCCCCTGTTCTTTGGGGGCTGCGTTTCATGCTGCGTAGGTACACCCAGTCGAGGCTATTAGAGAAGATATTCCGGCGCGTTGGCAAGCTCCATTTGCTCTACGGAGTGCCTTTACGAGTCAAAGTGTGTATGTTATGTGTTCTCGTTATCTGTTAGAGACTTTGCGACAGGGTTGTGGGTTTGGTACATCGGTTTGTGAGCGGCTCCATCAGCCTATATGTCACTCTGTATTTTGCAATAAATTCCATGTGATTACAGATTCTGTCAATTGTAAACTACAAAAGAGTATTTTCAAAAACATTTGCTGTATGTGTCAATTTTTGTCTGATTTAGAGTCCGAGAGATTATGTTTGTAATAAGAGTCAGTGGGTTCGCTCGGCTCCGAATGTGGGGGTCGGGTGCCCATCACACCCTAGTAAGATTAGGGTGTGACAAAGTGGTATCAGAGCAGGTCGTTCTAAGGGTTGTTTGCAAAGTCGTGTCCAGTAGAGTCCTGTTTATGGGTGTGAAGCCGGCCACATTTATAAACAGGAGGTCGGATATCTAGGGATTGTTGACCTTCTTTCAGTCTTAGATTGTGCAATAGAGCCAAGTCATAAGAAAATGAAATTCCTTATACTAACCCTTGATTTCAGCTGAAGAACGACATCGACAGAAGAAAGTGACTGATGATATTGGAAGTTACAAAGTACGCAGGTAAGCAAAGGTACGAAAGATAAATGTCGAGTAAGGTATGGAAGTACGATTGAAATGTAAGGTTGAAGATTGAAAGAGAAAGTAAACAGGAAAGTATAACATGTGCAGTTTGAGTTGGGCATATGAGGTATGTTCATCATTTCCATATTGTGGTTGATATTGGGAGCCCTGTGTGGCTATGATACGACATGATATATACGTATAAATGTTGGCCCTGTGAGGCATTGTTGGTATTTCCTGCGTGCAGGTTTTGGGATAGTGAGAAATATAGAGGAAACTCTGCCAAAATTTTCCTATAAATAAAAAAAAAGGGAATGAGATATAAGTTCGTAATATGTCTTGAAAGGTGGTGTCAACAGTAATGATAGAATTTGACCAAGTTGCCTAATGGTGAATAATTATGGAGTCCACATAGTTGGTAGGAAAGGAATGTTCCAACACGTTACCTGGTGGCTAACAAATATGCATTGATAGATATATTTCTCCCCTGATTGCTAGTAGAGTTGGGATAAAACCCAAATGGATAGAACCGTTTGAGATTGCTATCCGTACAGATAAAATAGTGAATGTTGAGAATTTAAAAGGCTAACTCGGTAGTTACATAATCAGAAAAATAAAAGACCCTCCCTAAATTGGAGTGGGACCCGCTACGAGAATTTTTCGAAAATTGTTAAGACCCCGACTTGCCTTAGATTACGTGATAAAGGTCGTGCGGGGAAGAGGATGCAATTATACCAGCATTAACGCACCAAAATTCATCAGAGTTTCGAGGTTAAGCGTGCTGGAGCAAGAGAAATTTTAGGATGGGTGACCCCCTGGGAAGTGTACTAAAGGTTTCATGAATGTAGATCTAAGAGACAAATAGGAAGTTAGGGCAACCTAAAGGAAATTAGAGTATGCGAAATGATTAGAAACCTTAAAGAAGTCAGGCAATGGACTTACGAATGATATAAGTAAGACCCTAAAAGGGGGGAAGCAAGTAAGGAAAGCGTAAGTGAAGAGATTGAAACGACGAATTCCAAGATGTGACAAGTATAGGCCCTAAAACAAAAGTGAAATTTATACGGAAATGATACGAACATTATCGTTATACATTTCAGTCTGGGCATTAAGGGAATCGATGAAAGGAGCGTATTAAGCTCAAAAATTGGAAGTAAGGATTGAAGATCAAAGTGTGGATTTGTCTTGAAGGCACTGTAAGATAAGACTCATAAGGAGAAGGCGAGTGAATAGAGCACAAAGATTCTAAACGCACTCAGATATGATAAATAGATGTAGTTTGAAACGAGAATTTTTGTAGAAACGAGTTCAAAAAGATCCAGGGGTTAGTCAGCAAGGAAATATAGTAATTGAAATGTATCTTTTAAGATTGGACTAAAAATAATTTGTAAGGAATAAAAGAATTGAGCGGTATTCCAATAAAGGGGGCATAAATTAACAAGAAATTGGAGCAACAAACATATTTGTTATGGTATAACCGCATTAAAGGAAGAATGATCCAATGACGGGATGTACCCGAGAATACGATTATGGACAGACTACAAGACTAGTATGAACATTCGAGGACGAATGTTCCTAAGGGGGGAAGGATGTTATACCCCGGAAAAATTTTGCGTTACCAAAATTGTAGACAGCTTAGTATAGGCCAAAGAAAGAGTAAAGTTACGCCAGGGGGAACAAGGTTAAGCTTCCGAGACTTTGAAAGAAAGTTAGGCAAGGTCTGATATGAAAATTTTTGCCTAAATGGAAGAGATGATAGGTGCTAGTATATTAAGAGTTTTAAAGTAAAACAAAAGTTTAAAGTGAAGTTCGGGAAGTCTAGTTTCCAACGGAACAAGCGGATCCTCAATCGGATATCGGGGTAAGGTGATATGGACGTTACAAGTTAGATGGGCAAGCCAGGAAAAATGGTCTGCGTGAACGCGCAGAAGGCCAAAGGGTCAAGACAGCGCGAACGCGCCCCCACGTGGCGCGAACGCGCTGAATAAAGATCTGAAAATCAAGTTCGGAATGAAGGTTGTGTTATAAGAAGGTAATAATAACATATATATGACATTTGGAGGCCCTACATGGTGTAAATTAGTTCATGTGTTATTTGACAAAAAGCCCTCGTTCTTTGCGAGCTTAAGTGGGACCCACATGTTGGAGTTTTATGAAAGACGTGAGAAGGGACATGTGAGTAGTATATGGAAAGTTGAGCAAGTCCTAAGAAGGACCCATAAGCCAAAAATGAGTGTAGACCCTCCAAAAGGACGATTTAAAAAAACGTTTTTGGATGATCTGACTTCTAGGGGCAAAAACGGTATTATAAGTTTGGAATTTGAGAAAATACCCAGAAATAAAAGTTGTAGATAATTGAATTATCTTTCCAACCATATGTCGTGGTCCCTCACACGATATCGGGATCAAGAGTTATGACCATTTTACTGAACGAAGGTCCAGTCAGAAAAGTTACTCTGCGCGAACGCGCAGAAGGAATTTATTTAACTCTGCGCGAACGCGCCCACAGGGGGCGCGAACGCACAGAAGGAATTTTATGTCGGTTCCAAACAGGCCGAAAAACGACTATTAAAAGGGGGAGACCCCCTCATTTTCGACCAAACCCACGAAAAACACCCCAAAAACTCTCAAAAAATTTGGAGAGTTCTCCCCAACTCCCCAAACCAATTTTTCCCCAAATCAGGTATAATTTTCCAATTTCAGTCCGGATAGCGTATAGTTTTTGCTGCAAATCATATAGTGGGGGTGTGATGGCCTAAAATTAGCGCAAAAAAAAAGTGGAGATACAGCAATATTAAAGGGAGAAAGGTATGAATCTCTTCCTATTTATGTTAATACCAGTTTATTTATGAAGAAGACGCGATTAAATAATTGCATACTGAGTTAATTAGTTATAAAAGTTCGAAAGCAGCGTGTGGGCGATTTTATGAGATATTTTGGAGTTGGAAATATTATAATTGATGTTGGTATTGTTGTTGTTGTTGTTGGCTGCTGAATTAAAAATTCGGGTTAGGCATATAAACAAGGGAGATGCCGCCCAATTTTCTAATATAAAATAGTATAATTTGAAATATGGTACAAATGCACGATGAAAACCCTAACATTATTGTGAATTATATTAAATGTAGACTTACGAGCTCGGACACATAAGCGTAGCTAATAAGGCGTGGCGTTATGTAAGGCCCTACCTTTTCCTTCTTTGGCATGTCCTAGTTATGATAGGTTATGATACAAGCCTCGGGGTATCTCTATTCCTTAAAATCCGAGCCTAGTTTTGCCCCTTTTTCATTCAATGTAATTGAATTATGTTTTGTTGGAAAAATGTTTGAACGTCTTTTACTTCTAAAAGAATCTTACATGATTAAACTTTCACAAGAAAAATCGGAATGCCCCGAAACTTTTTGCAAATGACTCCATAGAGCCTAAGGTTTGTAATTTATGTACGCCACCTCAGTTTGACCCGAGGTGGGCCCACTGTTCCCTAACTCTGTCCATATTGTTCTATGAAACCTATTTTCGAGTGACATTTTGTTATATCCGGCACTTTTGCGTATTTGGAAAATTGGAAATAACCTCTATTGTAAGGAATAAGGTCATGTTTGGATTTTTCTTAAAATGTGTATGTCGGATATGGAAGTTTGAATGTGGAAAGATGGGAGGAGGCCTAAGGGCAATTTTGGAATTTTGGAAATTTATTTCGGAAATTACAAAACATGGAATATAAGTCATTGGGCCAAGAATAATGAAAGAAAATTGAGGCCCAACATGCATGGGGGGTGGCCGGCCAAGAGAGGCCCAACCCATGGTTTTAATTGAATTTTTCCATGTGCCTAATTAATTATATAATGGTCTTTATCCCTTAGAATTTTCAAGAAGCAAGAAGAGAGTCAAGCACAAAGAAGAGCAAAGAAAAATAAGAAAAGAGAGAGGAGTTTTGGGTTTGGCCATAGAAAATTAGCCACCAAAAATCTTGTTCTAAAAATTTATATTTTGTGGTTTTCCTACCAACTTGAGTAGCCTCATCAACTTGGTGTAGTTGGTTTGGGGAAAGGAGGCCTTGATTCATCAAAGTGATCACAAGTTCAAGTGAAGAAGACTAGAGAATAAGGTAAGTAATTATCCCTTGTTTTGTGTTATGAAGTCATGTTATGTTGAAGTATGTAGAAATGAATTGATTGTATGGAAATATGGAAGTTTGTTATGTGGATAGGAGATATAGTATATGGCCGTGTGTGTATGTGTGTTGTATGATTATGGTGAGTTAAAAAAATTGTGTTGAATTCTAGTTGAGTTTATGGAAGAATTCACATTGAAAAGGAAGTTGAAATAAAATTGGGTTGAAGTTGGAATATGGTAGTTGGCCGTGTGGTATGGTGTTTGGAACATGGCAATGAATTAATGTTATTTGGCGTGTTAGTTGAGTTGTAGTGATCCTTGCTTGTAAATGAAGATAAATGACGAAGTTTGCATCGAAACGGAATGTAGAAGTTTATGTTGTTTAGTGTAATCTTGGGACATTATGAGAAACGAAGTTGTTAGGTTGCAAATTATGATGATTATTGATAGAATTGGAAGATGGAATCATGTTATGAACATGTATGCCGAAAATTGGAAGCTTTGAATGAACTATGCCTTTAGCGGGAAGTTGTATATTATGTATATCGTGTGTATAATCTAAGGGAACGATATGAAATGCTTCTAAACTATGCTGTGATGATCTTGATTAATGATGAATATGAAAACATTGAACCTAGTTTGAAAAATGCGAAGTTAGTTTGGAAGTTGTCACTTGATGTAAAAGGAAGACTATTCATGTTAGTTTGCGATTTTTGTTGTGGATTGATGTTTTTGGTTGGGTTGTTGTTGGTATTTGAGCCGAGTTAAACTCTCGGGGTGTCATAATTATAGGGGAGGTGCTGCCGGAATTTTGCTAGACAAGAATTAGTTTAAAATGAATGCCTAAAGCCTTGTGGTTAACTTATGGTAAATTTGACCATTTGTAGGATTTGGACGAAAAGAGAATTGAGTTTTGGAGAGCGTTAAGGGCGAAAAAGGTATGTGAAGCCTTCCTAGTCCTTTCTTGGCATGACCTAAGTGTACTAGGATCGGATTTGAATCTCGAAAAGTGTTCTGCTCATCGGAATCCGTGTTTGAAAATGCACCATTTTCGTTCAATAGAATTGAATCCTTTAGGCATGTTTTGATTGAGAGAATTATGTAAATGTTCATAAGTTGCCTAGAAAGTTTTGAAATGTCTCTAAGATCTATGTAGATGATTCCATAAGCCTAATAAACATGATTCGAGCCCATCGCTTCGGTTGTCCCGAGATAGACCCTCTAATTCCGATTTTACCCTTCTATGTTTATGATTGGCCTTCGAGCGATTTTTTTTAAGGAAACGTTTTAGCTACTATTTTAACTACTAAATGAAAAATTATTTTAAATATTTTCTTTCTTTAAGTCTTATAAACTATTTTGGAATACGAAAATGATCGTAGAAAGGTTATTTCTCCGTAATTCATTACGACATTCGAAACTCGCTTAATATGATTCCGTCCGATTTCGTTACTTTGATTTGTCATTCGCTATGCCTCATTGAGTCTCTGGAAATCTGTATGTTATTTTTATTGCATTTAGTTTCTCACTACTCCACTCGTGGATGCCTCAATGTTTCCCCCACTGAGCCCGGGCAGATATGTTCTCAAGCGTATTTCTCTCGCATTGTTCGCCGTGCTCCGATGTGAGGGCGTATATACGTGCATGGGTTATGGTGTATGTTGTGCCATGTACGCTTTGTTATGATTATGTTACGATATGGCCATCCGTTATGTTATGATCTGTTATGCTTGTGGCGCCGGCCGTCGGGCGACCACAGCTCGACCGCCCGAGTCCCTAACGGGGCCGGCTTTGGCATATGTTTTACATACACTATTTACGATTTCGACATGTATTTTGATTATTTACGCATTTTGTTCATTCTCCCGCACATTCCGTTCCGGTTTTGATTTTGTTTATTATAGTCTCTCGCTTCACATATTCGACATTTTCCGTCGACCCCTTTCTTCGGGGGCGTGTTTCATGCCCACAGTACGGACTCACGCTTGCAGATCCGCCCGCTTGGCCATCTATCGACTACTACGGCCGCTCCCTTGTTCGAGCTTACATTTTGTACGCTCTTTTACGATATGTATGTACATTCGGATTTCGGGGGGGGGGGGGGGGGGGGGGGGGGGGGTATGACGGGGCCCTGTCCCGTCATATGTTTATGTTTTCAGTCTGTAGAGGTCTGTAGACATGTATAGTGGGTTCTGTATACGTTCTATGCGTACGTCGTGTGCGTTGGGTAGTATATATATATACTTTGTGACGGCCTGATCGGCCTTCGTGCGTCATACCCGCTTCTGTGCGCTATCTGATAATATCTTTAATTATTATATATGTTTGTTTTGCTATTACGCTTATGTGGGGTAAGGGTACGTATGAGTGTCCAACTCGGGCACGAGTCACGGCCTACGGGGTTGGGTCGTGACACATTTTTAAGAAAACTTTTGACTATTGTTTCGACTACTAAACGATGATTATTTAACTATTCCATTGAGTCTATAATACATTTTGACACGTACAAAGGACTCCAGAAGTTCTGTTTTGATAAAATTGTTATATCCGGCATTTTTGTATATTTGGAAAGTTCGGAATAATCTTTGCTTGTAAGAAATAAGGCCATATTTGGATTCTTCTAGTATCAATGTGTCGGTTATGGAAATATTGGTGCGGAATTTTCGAGGAAGGTTAAGGACAAAAATCGGAATTTTGGAAATTTGTTTCATGAAATTACAAAATTTAGCCAAAGTGTTGGGCCAAAAAAAAAAAAAAGGAAAATCAAGGCCCAAAGAAAATAAGGTGGCCGGCCATACCATGGCCCAAGCCCATGGACTCTAATTAGTTCCCATGTAATAAATAAGGGAAGAGGGCCATTAATATTTCAAGAAACTTCAAGAAAAATTGAGAGAAAAAAAAAGAAGAGGTCACGGCCAAGGAGAAAGAAGAGAGAAAAAAAAAGAAAAAAAAATTTCCAAGCCTTCTACCTTGATCCAAAAATCCTATTCTTGTTGAATTCTTGTCAAGTTTGGGACGCTCTCCGACGTGATATAATTGGTTTAGCGAAAGAGTGACGTTTGCGACAAAGTTGAAATTGAAGAAAAAGGTAAGAATTCCATTTCTTGTGTTATGAGATGAGTTTATATGTTATAATGATTGGAATAGAATGAGAATTATGGAATTGTGGTGTGTGGTGGCATGGCGTGCATGTGTGTGTGAAAGGGTATGTGGCCGTGAGCCATGGTGGTGTAAGGAAGGATGAATTATGTTTTATTTGGCTTGTTAGTTGTGTTGTTATGACGTTTACGATGCAAATAAGTCTTGGACAATTCAAAATGGCATTGAAATTGGTTGTATGTTATTATGAGAACGTATGTGATTTTTATATGATTTTTATATAATTATGAGAATGAGATTCTAAGTGATTATGGTTATTGTTATTGAATTTGGAAGGAAACAATGCGATTTAGTAGTTTTGTTGCATTGGTGGGAGTTTTGGATGTAATATGGAATTAGTGGGAATGCTTGAATTCTTGAATATTGCTTGGGATGCTTTTGAGATATGTTTGAATAATCTTGAATTAGATAATAAATATGAGAAATGTTGATATTAATTTGGTAGCATGAAGTTGGGATGGAAGTTATTGAATTATGAGAAATAGAAGACTATTTATGTCATAAGGTATTTTGTGATTGTTGTTGTTGGTATTGTGTTGTTGAATTAGCCGAGATGATTCTCGGGGATGTTATATATATAGGGGAAGTGCTGTCGGAATTTTCATAAACAAGCACTACTTTCGATTTAGCCTTAAAGCTTATAAATGACAATTGGTAAATGTGACCAAATGCGCATTTTGGAGGAAACGGAATTGAGTTTTGACAAGCTTAAGGAGCGAATAAGGTATGTAAAGCTCCACCCTTCCTTCTCTTGGCATGTCCTAGATGTAATAGGTTTGAATTCGGATCTCGGGGACGACTCTACTCTTTGGAATCTACGTCCAAATTTACCCCTTTTCCTTCAGTAGAATTGAATTAAAAATGTCTTGTTTTGTTGAAATAAATGCTTAATCATCTGTAGTTTGCCCAAATGATGTTGGAGGGCCTAGAGTCCTATGCATATGGCCTCGTAAGGCCTAACGACCATAGCCTAGGGTACGCCGCCTCAATTTGACCAAGGCGGGGCCCACGTATTCCGAGAGCTTCCTATGTAGCCTTGTTTGGTGTATTTGTGTGATTTTAAAAAAAAGAACTTTTGACCATTGCTCCGACTATTATAAGATAAATATTTTGACTACTTCATTGGGTTTTATAATACTTTCTGACACATAAAAATGATTTCAGAAGATTGTAACTATTGTATACTAATTCCGATAAACCTGACTTAACTAATGACTTGCTTTTAAAAGAATGGCTTGCTTTGGTTGTTCTCGTTGAGTTTGCAATAAAAGAAATTATGTACGTATGGCTACTTACGATTTTGCTCGTGTATTGTGTTACTACCTCTTTCGCCGAGTCCCGGCCGGTATGTGCAATGTTACCGCCGGATACTTGACCGCGGTATGTATAATGTTGCGCCGGATACTTGACCGCGGCACGCGTGTTATTGACCGCTGGATACTTGGCCGCGGTAAGCGTATACTTGTAGCTGTGTGTGTATAGTATCGCCGCTGGATTCTCGGCCGCGGTGTATGTGTGTGATATGGTACGTGACTTAATCGGGATTACGACCGTCGCTAATGTCGCTCCTCATATTATTTGTTCTATTTTCCGCATACCTGAGCTAGAAGCGTTGTACAAAAGAAAGCTAAGCATTTGGTGTTCCGTTTATTTTATTTGCCTCCCCGTAACCCTTATAAATGATGTGACCCTTAGATGTAAGTACTTTAGTATCCTGGATTCTTCTTATGCTTATTCTCTGCACTCCTTATTTCGGTTGGGACTATGTTATTTGTGTTCACTGCTTTGCATACTCGGTACATATTCCGTACTGACCCCCTTTCTTCGGGGGCTGCGTTTCATGCCCGCAGGTACAGACGCGCCACTTGGTGATCCGCCGCCTAGGTCACCTTCTCTCGTCGAAGTGCTCCTTTATTTCCGAGCCCGTATTTTGGTATATACTCGTCGTTGTACATATTTGTCTATTCGGGGGTACGGCGGGGCCCCGTCCCGTCATATGATTCTCGTCATTCGTCGTGTAGAGGTCCGTGGATAAACGTGTGTGGGTTGTGCCCGGTCATCGGTTTGGTTAGACTTGTATATATACGTGTGTTGGGCGGTTTCGCCGCCGCGCGCTTGTCGGTCCCGTATATATATATATATGTTGTGTACATTGGCCCCGTGTAGCCTTTGTTGGTATTTTCTCGCGTGCGTGTGTTAATTTTGGATAATCGTAAAAACAAAGGAAACTGCCCGAATTTTTCTAAATACTTGAGTTACGATTTTGGAAATTTTGGTACGTACGGGTGCCCGAGGTCGGGGCGCTAGTCACGGCTGCGGGGTTGGGTCGTGACAAAAGTGGTATCGAGTGGTTCGTCCTCGGAATGTCCACGTACCGTGTCTTGTAGAGTCTTGTTTATCGGTGTGTTGTGCACCACATCTATAAACGCGGAGGCTACTGGTGGCATCTAGGGTGTTACCTTTCTTTGGATCTTGGATCGTGCGATAGTAGCCGTACTATTAGGATGATTCTTTTACGATCGGTTGTTGTATTTTTCGAATGCCTCCGAAGAAGGCGACGGCCGCCCGAGAAGGGCAAGCGGTGCCGGAGAGAGAGAGACCAGTCTAGCGGGCCGAGAGGGTTACACGGGCCGCGCCCGGACCATGCCGATGTTGTGCCCCGGTCGGGAGGGTTCTCTTGTGCCCACCACGGAGGGGCCGGAGTAGCTCCGCCATTAGCCCGGAGGCCCGGCTCCCCGACCGAGAGGGCGAGGATAGGACTTTGAGGGAGGCAGACGGCCCGACGACTATAGTAGCGAGTCGTGGCTCACGGACGCGGCCGCGAGGGGTGATGATGATGACGGACGTGACGAGCCTCGAGGGTCGTGATTTCTTGACATGTAACCCCCCGAGTTTTCGGGTCTAAGCCCGACGAGGACCCCCATGACTTCATTCGGGAGATGCAGGCGCTCGTTGGGACCCGGTCGGGCCTCGGAGACCGAGTCGGTCGAGCTAGCCTCGCACGGACTTACGGGATGTATTGCTCTTAATTGGCGAGTCTGGGGATTATCCGGGGTGAGGGTGTTCTTGCCCACGCGGATGAGTTCACACCGTTTTCCTCCGACACTTTTTGCCCCCGGAGGCCGCGGAGGGTGAGGGTTGATAGATTTTTGCGGATAAAGCGAGAGGGGTCGGAGTGTTCGTGAGTATAACCTTGAGTTTGATTCTCGGCCGATATGCCCCTACTATAGTGGCGGACATGGCCGATCGGATGCATCGATACGTGCTCGGGCTAGATCGTTACTTGGTTGATTGATATGTCGATGGCGATGCGCGTCACGACGGATATGGATATCGCCGGTTACGTGCTTACGCCCGGGGGATGGAGGACCGGCATCGAGCGTACTGGTCCATCGAGATTATGACGAGAGGCCGCCCCCGAGGGCTGACCGCCGAGTATCGGGGATTCACGAGGCGGGCGACCTCGGCGGCGAACGAGAGCGCATACCCTCCCGGCCCGGCGCGAGCATGCCCCCACGGTTCATTGGTTGGAGCCCGAGATGGTGTGGGGTATCCGAGACAGTCGAGCTCCCGGCTTCGGGACGCGGGTGGACTTAGATTTTAGCCAGTCGAGGCCACCCCTACCCCGATGTCCTCACTGCAGGAGGCGTCACCCAGGGGGGGAATGTCGCCATGCCACGGGTGCTTGCTTTACCTGTGGCCAGCAGGGCCACTATATGAGAGATTGCCCACTCAGGCGGGTGTAGGGGGGAGCGACTCGACCCCACGGTCGGTTGTCGGTTCGTCTTCACCTTCGAGCCATGCGCCCGATGGGGCGAGGTATACCGACACCGCCCGTCGTGGGAGAGGCCGTGGCGGAGCCCCCGCCTGGCGGTCCATCGAACCGCCTATATGCGTTGACCCGTGGACAGATCGGTGAGGCGCCACCGTACGCGGCACAGTAATTTAAGCTCTTTAATTGGTCATTCGATTAATGTATGAATTGTTTGCGATGGCTGAAAAAGAAACTCCCCCAAATGCTTATAAGATCCCGTAGTTAATTTAACATTCGAGGACGAATGTTCTAAAGGGGAGGATGTTATATCCGGCATTTTTGTATATTTGGAAAGTTCGGAATAATCTTTGCTTGTAAGAAATAAGGCCATATTTGGATTCTTCTAGTATCAATGTGTCGGTTATGGAAATATTGGTGCGGAATTTTCGAGGAAGGTTAAGGACAAAAATCGGAATTTTGGAAATTTGTTTCATGAAATTACAAAATTTAGCCAAAGTGTTGGGCCAAAAAAAAAAGGGAAAATCAAGGCCCAAAACAAGGGGGTGGCCGGCCATACCATGGCCCAAGCCCATGGACTCTTATTAATTTCCATGTGATAAATAAGGGAAGAGGGCCATTAATATTTCAAGAAACTTCAAGAAAAATTGAGAGAAAAAAAAAGAAGAGGTCACGGCCAAGGGAGAAAGAAGAGAAAAAAAAAAAGAAAAATTTCCAAGCCTTCCACCTTGATCCAAAAATCCTATTCTTGTCGAATTCTTGTCAAGTTTGGGACGCTCTCCGACGTGATATAATTGGTTTAGCGAAAGAGTGACGTTTGCGACAAAGTTGAAATTGAAGAAAAAGGTAAGAATTCCATTTCTTGTGTTATGAGATGAGTTTATATGTTATAATGATTGGAATAGAATGAGAATTATGGAATTGTGGTGTGTGGTGGCATGGCGTGTGTGTGTGTGTGAAAGGGTATGTGGCCGTGAGCCATGGTGGTGTAAGGAAGGATGAATTATGTTTTATTTGGCTTGTTAGTTGTGTTGTTATGACGTTTACGACGTAAAGAAGTCTTGGACAATTCAAAATGGCATTGAAATTGGTTGTATGTTATTATGAGAACGTATGTGATTTTTATATGATTTTTATATAATTATGAGAATGAGATTCTAAGTGTGGATTATGGTTATTGTTATTGAATTTGGAAGGAAACAATGCGATTTAGTAGTTTTGTTGCATTGGTGGGAGTTTTGGATGTAATATGGAATTAGTGGGAATGCTTGAATTCTTGAATATTGCTTGGGATGCTTTTGAGATATGTTTGAATAATCTTGAATTAGATAATAAATATGAGAAATGTTGATATTAATTTGGTAGTATGAAGTTGGGATGGAAGTTATTGAATTATGAGAAATAGAAGACTATTTATGTCATAAGGTATTTTGTGATTGTTGTTGTTGGTATTGTGTTGTTGAATTGCCGAGATGATTCTCGGGGATGTTATATATATAGGGGAAGTCTTTGTCGGAATTTTCATAAACAAGCACTACTTTCAGATTTAGCCTTAAAGCTTATAAATGACAATTGGTAAATGTGACCAAATGCAGATTTTGGAGGAAACGGGAATTGAGTTTTGACAAGCGTAAGGAGCGAATAAGGTATGTAAAGCTCCACCCTTCCTTCTCTTGGCATGTCCTAGATGTAATAGGTTTGAATTCGGATCTCGGGGACGACTCTACTCGTTGGAATCTACGTCCAAATTTACCCCTTTTTCCTTCAGTAGAATTGAATTAAAAATGTCTTGTTTTGTTGAAATAAATGCTTAATCATCTGTAGTTTGCCCAAATGATGTTGGAGGGCCTAGAGTCCTATGCATATGGCCTCGTAAGGCCTAACGACCATAGCCTGGGTACGCCGCCTCAATTTGACCAAGGCGGGGCCCACGTATTCCGAGAGCTTCCTATGTAGCCTTGTTTGGTGTATTTGTGTGATTTTAAAAAAAGAACTTTTGACCATTGCCCGACTATTATAAGATAAATATTTTGACTACTTCATTGGGTTTTATAATACTTTCTGACACATAAAAATGATTTCAGAAGATTGTAACTATTGTATACTAATTCCGATAAACCTGACTTGACTAATGACCTGCTTTTAAAAGAATGGCTTGCTTTGGTTGCTCTGTTGAGTTTGCAATAAAAGAAATTATGTACGTATGGCTACTTACGATTTTGCTCGTGTATTGTGTTACTACCTCTTTCACCGAGTCCCGGGCCGGTATGTGCAATGTTACCGCTGGATACTTGACCGCGGTATGTATAATGTTGCCGCTGGATACTTGACCGCGGCACGCGTGTTATTGACCGCTGGATACTTGGCCGCGGTAAGCGTATACTTGTAGCTGTGTGTGTATAGTATCGCCGCTGGATTCTCGGCCGCGGTGTATGTGTGTGTGTATGGTACGTGACTCGGACAATCGGGATTACGACCCGCCGCTTAATGTCACCATATAAATCGTTCTATTTTCCGCATACATGAGCTAGAAGCGTTGTACAGAGGGAAGCTAATCATTTGGTGTTCTGTTTATTTTATTTGCCTCCTGTAACCCTTATAAATGATGTGACCCTTAGATGTAAGTACTTTAGTATCCTGGATTCTTCTTATGCTTATTCTCTGCACTCCTTATTTCGGTTGGGACTATGTTATTTGTGTTCACTGCTTTGCATACTCGGTACATATTCCGTATCGACCCCCTTTCTTCGGGGGGACGCGTTTCATGCCCGCAGTGCACGCACGCGCCACTTGGTGATCCGCCGCTTTAGGTCACCTTCTGTCGAAGTGCTCCTTTATTTCCGGAGCCCGTATTTTGGTATATACCTTCGTTGTACATATTTGTCTATTCGGCACGGCGGGGCCCCGTCCCGTCATATGATTCTCGTCATTCTGTTTAGAGGTCCGTGGATAAACGTGTGTGGGTTATGCCCGGTCGATTTGGTTAGACTTGTATATACGTGTGTTGGGGCGGTTTCACCCGCGCGCCGCGCCCCTTGGCCGCCGTATATATATATATGTTGTTCGTTGGCCCCGTGTGGCCTTTGTTGGTATTTTCTGCGTGCAGGGTTATTTTTGGATAATCAGAAAAACAAAGGAAACTCTGCCCGAATTTTTCTAAATACTTGAGTTACGATTTTGAAATTTTGGTACGTACGGGTGCCCAGGTCGGGCGCTAGTCACGGCCTACGGGGTTGGGTCGTGACAAAAATCCTCCGTGACCTTTAAAAGGTATGTGCTATGTCTATCGTCCGGACCCTTTTACATGATCTGTCGTTTGATTGTTCCATCGGGTCTCTCGTAAATGTTTTACATTTTATATTGCATTTAGTTTTCTCACGACTCCGCTCGTGGATGCCTCAATGCTTCTTTCACCGAGCCCCCGGGATATGTTATCACGCGTATTCCCGCATTGTTCGCCGTGCCTCGATATGAGGGGGCCGGTACATATGTACATGGGTTGTGGAGTATGTTGTGCCATGTACACACTCTGATATGATATGATTTGATATGGCCATCTGATATGTTATGATATGTGCACATTCTGATATGATATGATATGTTACGGAGCTATTCCCTACCTCGAGTATGACGTGTTGTGGCGCCAAATGTCGGGGGCGACCACGTTCTGTTCACCGAGTCCCATAATGGGGCCGGATATGGCATATTTTCTGTTATGCATCACTCATGTTTATGAGTAAGCATTTTGATACTCCGGTTATTGCATTTATATTCTGTATCCTTTGTTCGAGACTACGTTTGTTTATTTTACTTTATGCTTTACATACTCAAGACATATTTTTGTACCGACTCCCCGTTCTTCGGGGGGGCTGCGTTTCGCCGCGCGGTACACCATGCAGGAGTACAGGCTATTAGAGAAGATATTCCAGCGGCGTTGGCAAGCTCCATTTGCTCCTGGAGTGCTGCCGAGTCAAAGTGTGTATGTTATGTGTTCTGGTTATCTGTTAGAGACTTTGCAGACAGAGTCGTGGGTTCTGACTGTCAGTTTTGTGAGCGGCTCCATCAGCCTATATGTCACTCTGTATTTTGCAATAAATTCCATGTGATTACAGATTCTGTCAATTGTAAACTACAAAAGAGTATTTTCAAAAACATTTGTTGTATGTGTCAATTTTTGTCCGATTTAGAGTCCGAGAGATTATGTTTGTAATAAGAGTCGATTAGGTTCGCTCGGCTCGAACGTGTGGGGTCGGTGCCCATCACACCCTAGTAAGATTAGGGTGTGACAAAAGTCTAACTAAAGTAAGCCGTAACCTACCTCGAATGCAGAACAGGAGCCACGAACTACTCCATACGAGCCTTCTATTTTCGAAGCACCTTAGAACGTTCAAAGTCTAATAATATGATGCTGAGTAAGCAACAAACCATGTATTTAAACAAGAACAACAATTTGGGGAAGAAGACCCACTTACTTCTATGGATGAAACCATCTTTTAATGGTGAATTAATCATAACTTCTATCTCTACTATTATTAACCTTAAATTCATGGCTTTCTAATCAATTTACCCTTTCAAACAGATTTTAGGACAAAATTTTCATTTTTATTAGAACCCTAAGTCTTAAAATGCAATTTCAACCATAAGAAATAAAATTCCCTTCCTAGAAAGGGATAATCTATACTCCTAGTTGATTAATCAACAACAAAATCAACAAGGGTTTACTAATTCTAAGGTTCTAAGATTTCCACCCACCATTGATGGACCTTAAAATAATCATGGAACTCGAAAAAGAAAGGAAAAGGAACAAATAATGGTGGGGACTCACCCTCCAAGATGCTTTCACCAAAGAATGGAATGAAGTTTGCCTCTTTCTCTCTTGAAAACTGACTTTGGGGTCTTGTGGGTAATGGTTCGGAGTTGAGGTATAAAAATAGAGCTTTCTTCCCCCCGCTGGCTGCTGTGGCGGTCCGTGGTTCACTGCAGCGGACCCGCTATGGCTGCCATGGGTCCGCTACAATGGACCTGCTGGAACAACCCGAATGAAAGAGGGCATAACTCCCTCATACAGAGGCGAAACGCGACGATTCTTTTTGGTCTAGCTTTGTAATTACGATACAGATCTATTGATTCAAACCTCACACAAAACAAAGGTCGTTTGATCAATCTGGACCCCTTTCAATCCACAAAACTATGGCAAAAACATCGAATACGAGCGCGACAAAACCCAAACCGATATGAAACTCTTCCGAACCTCACCAAAACTTGTGGACAATTTCAAAATCATCATACTAACTCGTTGGAACTTTCAAAACATTGACACAGGGTCATCCTAACCTGGCGTTGATCGTGGTCAACTCTAACTCATTAAATTAACTAGCTTCTCCATTAATGACTCAATTCACGCTCGAACCTTACGGGAACCAACCCAGTGACTTAAGTCATAGATCGTACAAACGGGGCTCTGGGAAGGGTCAGCAAGTTTAAATGGACATCAACCAAACGGGTCGTTACAACAAATCTTCTCATAAGCAGGCTAACCTATTCATTGTAGATTATTACAAAACTTATCCAACGGTGTACCAACAAGCCACTTCTTATAAACCTCAACTTGTCAGTTCACCGGAACATGCTTCTCACCAGTTGCCGATCACGAACCTCACGGGATTTTCCACATATCACTTAGTCCATTTCTGTAGACTTTCTTCCTTATGCTCACGCAATAATCACATCTCATCTGAATATGTAAGACAACGATGCCACAATCTAAGTTGACTCAATTAATCCCAAGATGTACCTCATTCATGCCAACTCTCGATCAGCTATCCCTTTTTATCGACTCGCCAATTTCCCAATTACTAATCAATTCACGATTATCGATACCGTAATCAATCTTTGAATCCACCCAATCGAATATCGCATAATCATAAGCTCTGCAAGCTAGCCGAATCAATGCAGCAGATGGGATCATACCACACACTCTGCACATCAGAGTTTTCTTAACACTTACAACTCTTAATTGAGCTCTCTAAATCCAGCTTATCACACAAACAGTCTCACTAATATCCTCAAATATCTCACTGAAGCGTCTTTGACTGAATAGCCTTACTCAATTCCCAAAAATGTTATCCCGAACTCCACTCAGTTAACCAATCATTGATCTACCATTTCAAGTATCCATGTTTACTAATCCCTTATTCAACTCCTTATCATTAGTAGTCCTCGAAGAATCACCTCTTACCTCAATTATCGAATTTGAACACCTGTAAACACTCGCACGCCAATCCCTCTTTTAATACCACATAAGCCGAGTAATAACACAACTAGTAGCGGGATCTAGACAATTTTACAAAATGAATACAAGGTTCCCAACCTTAGTCCACCACTGACCTCTGTTAGTCTATGACATAACCGAACATACCAACTCATCCATAAACTCTCAAGCCCAGTCTACACTGTACAATCGCAACCAAGCTCCCACATCACTAACTCTTGTTTCCATAATTTTCTTTCTTCCCTTAACCTTGAAGACACCAATCAACCTCACCGGTCACCCTTTTACCGAATGTCATGATATAATGCCCCCGCAATCCAAACACGACTCAAGTACCCATGTTACCTCACCGCAAGTCCTACGAAACTTAATCTCCAGAACTCGATAGCAAGATGCCTCATTGTAATCCTTCAGTTCTCGTATTTTATTTCAAATCACTTTTATCACTATCAACCAACAAACGCTCAAATCCATTCGATCCTCTAAACTAATCATCCATCTAAGCCAAATGAACAACAAACAATATCCATATTTCTCCTCAAATCTAAGTGAAACAACCAGTAACTTCCCAAGTCATTAACTCATCGCATACGCCCATAATTGAAGTCATTTCTATCAATTAATTACTAGTGTCACGACCCAAACCGATGAGCCGCGACGAGTGCCTGATCACTAGTGACCAAACATCCCTTTACTCATACCTAGATAATTCTACATAATAAGGGCCTACAAGAAACTCAACCTGGACTAAGCTGACTTATGAAAGGATAGCATCAAAGACTATGCATATGTATACATATATATACTGATGATAACAATGCAAGCCGACTAGGCTGCTACATGACCTGTACACAAAAGAATAGGAGCCGACAAGGCTACGTCACATGTCATCTACACATAGGGCCGCGCGACCTCTAATGGTATAAAAGCTGTAGAAAAGACGGGACAGGGCCCCATCATACCCATATGCATATTTATATCTCAAAAGTAACATACCAAAATGAACTGCTGCTCCGGATCAAGTGGAGCGCACTGACCACCGCTGGAGGAATGTCCTACTAGGCTGTACCGCCTGTCTATCTACCTGTACCTGCGGACATGAACGCAGCCCCCCGAGCAATAAGAGAGTCAGTACGGATAATGTACTGAGTATGCAAGGCATTAGAGTAACAGATAAATATATATATATATATAAGAATCATGAAAGAAATCTGAAACTCAAAAACAAACTGACTGTCTAAATGCATCTATATGAATGAATACACCTCTGCCGTGTATGATATGCATAGATCATAATATAACTGATAATGATGTGGAACGTACATCCCAATCCATATATCATAGAATAGTGCTGAGGAGCTACGGCCTGATCCATATCTCATATAATCCAAAGATCCAGGAATCCCGCGTCCGGGATGATAATCATCTCCCGCCGCCCACTAGTGGTGCCGCTCCGCCAAATAGGCACGGTGTAATCATACATCAACATCCATATGCCGCCCACCGTAGCGATGTTGCCGGGCCTACAGCACGGAGTTAGAAAATAACTATACATATATATATATATATATATATATATATATATATATATATATATATATATATGTATATATATATATATATATATATATATATATATATATATATATATATATAATGCATGAAAGACTCATGAAAGATATACTCCGAATTACCCTAGATACCAAGAAATCTCTAGAAGTCATGGACACGAACATAAGGAATCAAGGATACGATGAAACTTATACCATCTAAGAGTACAAAGGTTTAGAATTCACTTGCTCACTTGTTCAGTTGGATAGTAAAGAACAAAAGGGACAACCTTAACATACCTTGAATATCTAATCGCCCAACGTCTACTCCTTGAACTCGTAAATCTACAATCACGACATCATAGACCGCAATTAGTCCCTTCATAACACTTACTATCCAATTCAAGTGAAAAAGGGACTTAATGAAGTTCGGGCAACATCTCCTTCATAACTCAATAATCCCTCCATCGCCAAGTTAACTTAACAATCAACAACAATACTAACAATAACCATGTCAATACTTACATACCAAAATACAATCAATTCTACTGCAAATCATCTCTCAAAATATCTTTCAAGTCTAACTCTACCCTTATTCAACTTACAACTTTCATAACCATAATCCTCTTCGCTTAAAACCACTAAAACTCTCGATAATTAACTTAAACACAAGGGTAGGAATCATATACATACCTTGAGGAGTCTATGGTTCCAAGAATCTAGCTTCAACTTAAACTTCGTAGCTTTACAACTTTAAAGAAACCCGACGAATAACCCTTTTCTCTACTAGCTCAGGTTTTACGGGCTCGGATCTTGCTAAAACTCTTCCAATATAATGGAAAATGTTGAGAAGAAATATTTAAGGGTTTGCTCTTATTTGGAGTTGAGATAAATATGAAATAAAGTCATGGGACTAGCTATATATAAATGGATCAGGAAGGTTCCAGCTGTGCGGGTCAACGAGCAGGTCGATGGCTCATCGACTAGCTCCGTCGTTCTGCCATCAGAGAATCAGAGACAACGGCGTGGATTGACGCCACCATCGACACGTTGACAGTCCGTCAAAGGGGACTAATTTCCTGCTAGTTCCCTGAGTCCATTCGCCTCGCGTCTGTCACGACCCGAGCTACGGGCCGCGACGGGTATCCGGGGCTAACCACCGAACACCACTCACTTACCTGCTTATCTGCTATTATTCATACTATATGCTCATAATCATGTAAGACTGGAATTTTCTGAAATGCATTTACTTTTATAAACATAAGCCCTTCGGCTATCCAAAATAATATATACATGCATATACATAAAAGCCATGGGACCAGACTACCCACACTGCGTATCTAGGAGCCTCTACTGGAATACTAGACATCTGGATGGGACAGGACCCCGTCATGCCCAAAAACATGAATATACAGATATATATACCAAAAGAGAAATCTGTGGCACTTCCGGAATATGGAGTGCTCTCAAATCAACTGCTAGCTCCTATGAGTCTGGGTCACCTCCCACTGTACCACGTGGGCATGAACACGGCGTCCGAAGAAAGGACGTCGCATTTAATATTGTGCGAGTATGTGAAGCATAAACAATAATGAAGCATCAATAAGCCGAGGAGGCATAAAATAAGGAGCAATCAGAATCGATCAATCATAAGGATGATCACGCATCCGACTTACTTTCGTACTCATCATCATATATATATACATAATCGTAATAGCGGCCGACCATATAGGTGCGGTGTAATAATCAATATCATTAGCATCATCAATAGCTCATGCGTCCAGCATCCCGCATCCGGATATTATCTCATGCCGCCCACTAGTGGTGTCTGCCCATGCCATTTGGCCATGGTGTGTATAGCTGCCCGCCTTGGCGGTGACTGCCCGGCCATATAGGTGCGGTGTGATATCATCCTATACTCATTACATCATGCTTATCATAACATGCTTATCATAGTATGCTTATCATAAATCATCATGGTATGCTTGACATCATATACTTATCACAATACATGCATAGGGACTCTTAGCTATTCATACTTTATCGGGGTGACGTAAGGTCGTGGACCCCCGATGTCATTATGAGCATTCTTACGTATTCTGCCTCGCCTTGAAGGAACAAGCATAAGGTGAGCGTGCACGATGATCAATATCATTAAATTACATAAATGTCATCATTAGCTTCTTAGAGGCATCATAACATAGGCTATAGCATTTCTAGACTTTAGCTTGCTATTATCATTTTCGTATTCATCTTATATTTCTTATCTCGTATAGCTATTCATGAGAGAGGACTCTTAACTTTCTTGGAGATGGAACATTCATAGTAAAAGAGGAAATTCATGCCATAGGACTCATGCCTTAGAAGGAAAGGGATTAGCCTCACATACCTTTGTCGCTTAGCTACTCTATCGCTTGTTCGTTCCCCGTAAAGCTTGTCTATACCTTCAATGGAATTCATATCGACATTAGTTGTGTCATTGAAAAAAACATACTTACTAAGGCTATAGAAATTTGGGCAGCGCTTCCTTTGTTTAAACTACTTTCTGCCATATTCCATATCAATTCCCAACATTCATAATAATCATCACAATATGATTAACAACAATCATCATTCATTCATATGATTCGCATTTCATAATTCACCTCAATTTCCCATAATCATGACTAAAAATCCATCGTCATATTCTTTCGTATCCAAAGACTCATTTCATGTCTATAGGTCATTTATAACACATTTATATCACAACCCAACAACATTCATGATTCAATTCCAACTATGTCTCAAAACGTCACTATTCATCATTCATAAACCATTTTGCTATTCTCTTTTAATGACCAAGTATTTCAACTCCCAAATACCTTAAACAACATATAAATATCATGAACCTTACCTTAGATGTTTTAGGAACAAGCCTTGGTTTCTAATACTCCTCTTTGAGCAAAACCCTAGTTTTCTCCATTTGGGTTTCTTGACTTGGATGATCTTTGATGATTTCCTTTACTCTTGATTCACTTATTTAATGTTGTTGATCCTCAAATATCCTTGAAAACTTGTGTAATAAATGTAGAGAGAGATTCTAGAGAGAAGTGGTGTAGTGTAGAAATGAAATAAAAATAAGTCTTGGTCCTCATATTTAATGAATTGGGAATACATGGCCGAGGTGAGCAATGGTTGTCCATGGAGGTTTACGGTCCGTATTCCACTTTACGGACCGTCCCTCGTGGTCGTCTTTAACCTTAAGCAGAACCAGAAACTTTGGCAGCATGCATGGTGATTTACGACCATGGTTTACGGGCCGTATTTCACTTTACGGTCCGTATTTG
This sequence comes from Lycium ferocissimum, assembly GCF_029784015.1. Lineage (NCBI taxonomy): Eukaryota > Viridiplantae > Streptophyta > Magnoliopsida > Solanales > Solanaceae > Lycium > Lycium ferocissimum. The sequence continues at coordinate 6,022 of NW_026726400.1, read as the reverse complement.
GACTTCACGACCACTGGGCAGTTTTGCCAACTTTCAACTTTTCACATTTCTAGACTTTTTATTCTATTCATTCCCATCCATTTACATACATTGCCCATGAAACATTATACACTCACACTCCTCGCTCTCATCACTAGTTCGTCCACTTGCGTACCAACGGGAAATTTTCCGAGGTGTAACAGCGTCGATTCGATTCATTTGGCTTCCAATGCTGTCAAATCGCAAGGAACATATACTTACATTTTGGTACACGTGGGTATGGCACTTAATTTCTCAAAAACTTGGATATGGATCCCCACACTAAGGGTATAGACCACCCATAAGCCAAGGAACGCTTGCGATGAAAACGAGAGGTGTAACATTCTTTCCCCCTTAAAAATATTTGTCCTCGAAAGTTCATACAAGTAATGGGCTAGAAAAATTTCGGCAGAGTCTCCCCTGCAAATATACCAATCTAACCTGCACACAACAACCCAAAATAATGCCACACGGGCCACATGCTAAAATATACACCACTATGGCCTCACACGACCAATCACAATAACTATAAATGAAATCAATACTTGGAGAAGATGATGCCTCAGACTAAGGCTCCTGAGACGATGGAAACAAATACGGGTACTTAGCCTTCATTTCCTCTTAAGCTTCCCAAGTCATTTCTTCAACATTATTGTTTCTCCACAGAACTTTAACGGAAGGCACATCCTTAGTTCGCAATCGATGAATTTGTCTATCCAGTATAGCCATAGGAATCTCTTCGTATGATAACTGCTCGGTCACTTGGATATCATCTACTGGCACAATTCTCGAAGGATCTCTTAGACTTTTACGAAGCATGGATACATCGAATACTGGATGTACAGACTCCAACTCTGAAGGTAGTTTCATCTCATATGCTACCTTACCCATAGTACGAATGATTCTATATGGCCCAATGTATCGAGGGCTTAACTTACCCTTCTTGCCAAATCTCATCATTCCGTTCATAAGTAAGATCTTCAGAATGACCTAATCTCCTACCTCAAACTCTAGCTTGCGCCGCTGGTTATCTGCATAGGATTTCTATTGACTCTGCAGCGCTAGTAATCTCTCTTGAATCACTTTTACCTTTTCTACTGCTCGCTGTATTAAGTCTGGGCCCGCTAACTGATTTTCTCCAATATCAAACCATCCTATAGGTGATCTACATCTCCGTTCGTATAAAGCTTCATAAGGAGCCATCTGAATGCTAGAATGGTAACTGTTATTATATGCAAATTCAATGAGAGGTAAATGATCATCACAACTACCTCGATAGTCAATCACGCAAGCTCTTAGCATGTCTTCAAGTGTCTGTATAGTACGCTTCGCCTGTCCATCTGTCCGTGGATGAAATGCAGTACTAAGACTCACCTGAGTTCCCAATCCATTTTGAAATGACTTTCAAAAATTAGCTGTGAACTGTGCCCCTCTATCTGAAATAATGCCTGTAGGAACACCATGAAGTTGTACAATCTCCATAAGATAAAGCTTCGCATAATCTTCAGCTGAATAAGTAGTTCTGATAGGCCGAAAGTGGGCTGACTTTGTAAGCCTATCGACTATGACCCATATTGAATCATACTTTCGCGGAGTACGGGGCAAACCTATAATGAAATCCATATTTATTACCTCCCATTTCCATGTCAGAATCTCCATAGCCTATAATAAACCTTCGGGCTTTTGGTGCTCTATGTTGACTTGTTGACAATTCGGACATTGAGCGACAAATTCTGCTATGTCTCTTTTCATTCCATCCCACCAACAAATTTCCTTAATATCATGATACATCTTTGTTGTGCCCGAGTGAATAGAATACGGAGAATAATGAGCCTCTCCCACAACTTGCTGACGAAGTCCTGCAACATTAGGAACGCATAATCTATCTCGATACCTGAGTACTCCATCCCTTGTAATTTCAAAGGGTGTCTTTTCTTTTTGAGGAGTTGTATCCCGATAATGAACTAAAATAGGATCTTCGTACTGACGTTCCTTTATCTCTGCTGCCAAAGATGACATTGTTGTGTCTTGGACAGTAATTCTTGTATCACCTGAATCTAACAGCCGAACTCCAAGGCTGGCTAGTTGACAAACTTTGTGGACTATCTCCCTCTTCTCTGGCTGCACATGTGACAGACTACCTATGGATTTACCACTAAGAGCATCAGCTACAACATTAGCCTTCCCAGGGTGGTACAGAATATCCATATCATAATCTTTCAGTAACTCTAACGATCGCCTCTGGCGTAAATTCAAGACCTTCTGCTAAATGATTACTGGAGGCTCTTGTGATCCGTATAAATGTCAACATGAACACCGTATTGATAGTGCCTCCACATTTTCAAGGCATGAATCACCGCTGCTAACTCAAGATCATGAGTTGCATAATTCTTCTCGTGCTGCTTCAGCTGTCTAGAAGCATAAGCAACAACCTTGCCATGCTACATTAATACACAACCCAAAGCAATACCTGAGGCATCACAATATATCACATAGCCCGTCTGTTCTTTCTGGAAGAGTCAAGATGGGTGCTGAGGTCAACTTATCTTTCAACAGCTGAAAACTCTGCTTCCATGCATCTATCCATTGAAACATAGCTGATTTCTGAGTCAGCTTGGTCAATGGGGCTGAAAGAGAAGAAAATCCTTCCACAAACCTTTTGTATTATCCCGCTAGGCCCAAGAAGCTACTTATCTCCGTTGGTGTCGTGGGCCTTGGCCAATTCTTTACAGCTTCAATCTCTTTTGAGTGTCCACTCTAATGCCTTCATCTGAAATAATGTGACCAAGAAAAGCCACAGAGTTCAACCAAAACTTACACTTAGAAAACTTCGCATATAATTCTCTATCTCGAAGAATCCCAAGCACTGCACGTAGATGATCTCAGATGATCAGCCTCTGACGGTGAACAAACCAGAATATCCTCTATAAAACAATTACGAACAAATCTAAGAAGGGTCTGAATACACGACTCATCAGGTCCATGAATACAGCTGGGGCATTGGTTAACCCGAATGACATGACACGGAACTTATATATGGTCCTAAATGCCGTCTTTGGAATATCTTCCTCCTTCACCCTAACCTGATGATATCCTGATCTCAAATCTATCTTCAAGAAATATTTAACACCTTGTAGCTGATCAAATAAATCATCAGTCCTCTTAAGTGGATACTTATTCTTCACAGTCACTTTATTCAATTGCAGTTAATCAATACACAGCCGCAAAGAGCGATCCTTCTTTCTTACAAATAATACTGGTGCTCCCCACAGCAAAGTACTGGGCCTAATAAAACCCTTCTCGAGTAAATACCTCAATTGCTCCTTCAATTCCTTGAACTCCGCATGTGCCATTCTATAAGAAGGAATAGATATTGGCTGAGTATTTGGCAATAGATCAATAGTAAAATCAATCTCCCATTCTGGCGGAATGCCTCGAAGCTCATCCGGAAATACCTCTGGAAACTCATTGACTACAGGGACAGGCTGAAGGGTCAGTGAATCTGCTTGCACATCCTAAACTCGAACTAGGTGATAAATTTACCCTTTTCCGATCATCTTCCTTGCCTTAAGGTAGGAAATAAACCTACCCCTTGGCGAAGCAGCATTTCCTTTCCACTCTAGGACTGGCTCGTCTAGAAACTGAAATCCAACTATCTTTGTTCTACAATCAACATTAGCATAACAAGAAGCCAACCAATCCATGCCCATAATAACGTCAAAATCAATCATGTCTAACTCAATCAAGTCTGCTAGGGTATAATGATTGCAAACTATAACAACACAACCTCGATACACTCGCCTAGCTATAATTGGATCACCAACTGGCGTAGACACCTTAAACGGTTTGATCGATTCAGGCTCTATCCCAAACTTGCCAGCATCAAACGGTGTAACATATGATAAGGTAGAACCTGGATCAATTAGTGCATATACATCATGGGAGGAAACCGATAATATACCTGTGACCACATCAGGAGATGACTCACGATCCTGTCTACCGGCTAATGCATAAACACGGTGCTGAGGCCCACTCGAGCTAGATGCTCCACTCCTTCCTCTACCACGTCCTGCTGATGTCTGAGGAACTTGCCCTGAAAGGCGTACTGACGACGAAGAACCAGCTACGGACCCGGTGGGCTGAACAATGCCTACACTACCCTCGACTGACACTCTCTCATCATATGGCCTGATTGGCCACAAGCGTAACAAGCATTCGACCCAAATCCACACTGTCCAAAATGTAATCTTCTCGTGACTGGGCACACAGCGGTACAAGTGGTCTTATCTGGCCTGACTCTGGTCTATCCTGAACACCTGATGCTCTAGAACTCTGGCCCACTCCTGAATAAGAAGAACAATCAAATCTAGGGCCTAAAAACCACGGAGGTACACTCCCTGCTGAATGAAATGGATACCAGGAATGGTGCTGTCTCCATCTTCCTCTGAACTCACCGGCATTATCTAAAGATCTAACCCTCTTACCATGGCCTCGGTCACCCTCACATTCTATTCCCCGCTGACGCTTGCGATCTTCCAGATTCTGGGCATATGCCTGTATACTGGAAATATCCATACCCGGCTATAAAGCAGCAGTCGTTCACTCATCAATCAAATATGACCCTAGACAACCCACAAAACAATGAACTCGATCATCCATCTCAGCCACCATAGCTCGAGCATATCTAGCCAAGGAGTCAAAATGTACACAACACTCCTGAACGCTCATGCTACCCTGCTCAATATGCAAGAACCCATCTGCTCGGGCCCGTCTGACTTCAGGTGGTAAGTAATGACGAATAAAAGTGTCACGCCCCAATTCCATGGGACGTGATGGGCACCCGACCCCACGTCCGGAGCCGAGCGAACCCACGTACTTTATTACGCACATAATTTTTTTTTTTTTCAAATCTCTAAACCGAATAATCATCAAATACATAATGAAGCTTTCAAATCGACAAAACTGTAATTGTACACAATTTACTACATAACGCAAATCGACATGTCGGTCGATGGAGCCGCTTACGGACCGACAACCAACACCCACGACGACGCTGTCCGCAAAGTCTCTAAATACGGATCCGAAATCGGAATCGTACAAATCGACTCGGCCTCACTCCGGAAAATGGAGCTTGCCATCTCCGCCGGGACGTCTTCTACAATCACATCGGCTAAATGCAGGGAGTACCGCGCGGCATGAAACGCAACCCCCGAAGACAAAGTGGGTCACACGAAATGTACCGAGTACGTAAGGCATGCAATACAAATAAACAAAACTATAATCGAAACAGACGAAACTATCAAGTAAATACATATAACCCCGAGTACTGCATACATACCTTTCGGACACAACTCATACATACTGTTTACAAGCCAAAAGTGTCCTTTAAGAAACAAATGGCCAACCAAAGTACCTAAAATGCTTACTTTGCATTCACGACCGCATGTCCGAAGAGGTGCATAAAATACGCGAGCGCACGGTGATGTCACATGTTAGACGGAGCATCGAACGTACGAACATTCGTATGCGATCATATATCGGACGGAATATCAAACGTACGTAATGTTCGCATGATGTCGTATGTGGACGGTGAGTACGTAGCGTGTGAGTGCTCTGATGATATCATATAACGGACGAAATACGTAATATACAAATCGTACGGTATCGGCATACATCGGACGCAGTACAACGTACAGAAAGGCTCGTGTTGACATATGTCGGATGTATCACGAATGCATGTCATAATCGTGAATCTCGTACGTGTATGACGTGTCCCGGCCGATGAGGGACTCGGTGAATAAGATCATGTATAAACAGCGAATGTCATATATGCAAATAACGTGTCCCGGCCCTTAATTAAGGGACTCGGTAACGTAGAGTCACGCAGATCGAACCTGTGCCAAATATACATAACGTGTCCCGCCTCTACCGCCGGTCTCGGTGGATAATATCAAATGCCGCCCTGCCACCATCCCCGTATCATCATAAACATACGCAAATAACG